>NC_081538.1:24999419-25299419 GCF_030273125.1 Centropristis striata | reverse complement strand
GAATTTTCTCTTATTTGACAAAATAATTCTTGATTGCAGTTAAACAGTTAAATCGCAATATATTGTATCACAATACTCACCATATCGCAAAATGCTTAAAATCGCAATAATATCGTATCGTGACTCAAGTATCGGGATAAAATCGTATTGTTGGCCGTCTGCTGATTGACACCTCTACTATATGTTCACTATGTTAACCCCTTAACATTCCCAGCAAACATACTATCTTTCAGAGGCTGTAGTGGGCACAGCTTTAACACTGCAGTTAAGACAATGGTATTTGATAACTACAACTAGACCAGAGGCATCCATTGGTAACAAACATGGTGAGGGAAAAAACGGCATGGCCAATTTCAAAGAGGTGTCTTGACCTCTGTCCTCAAGATGTCTTAATCAAAACGGTTTCTATAGAGACACACAAATCTCTCCTTTACAGACACGTCTACTTTATGCTAATCCAATGCAGGCTGGGGCAGAAACTGCAGTTCTTCTCATGCACTACAAATGTGTAATTCTTGCCTCTTGTATTTTAATATTTCTGCATAGTGGAGTCTCCAAACGGACTCAGATTTGCATAAAATGCATTAAATTTAATGTGAGTCCTCATAGTAGCATTTCCATGCAGTGTGAGCATTTTTTAAACTGGACCTCAATGAATAAAATGTCCTGGAATGACTATCTAGGATCATCACAGCCTCGTGAAACTTTACAACCACAAAGTAGAACATTCAGCAGATATATGACATTCATAAGTACATTGACAATAAGGGCAGCCGTTTACAAAATGAAGTGCTTGCCATCCAATTGCTGAAAATTGCAGCTCGTAGAGAAATCTCTAAAAACATCAAAACTTTTTAAAAACCTAATCAAAGCATGGATTTTTTGATGAGGTTCTTTGAGGTCTTGGGGTCTTAATGTGGTATTATTGAGGCATTTTTGACCATTTTCTATCAATTCTGGAGTTAAACAAAAGGTAAAATCCAGCACAGAATCAATGTAGCAAATTGTATCAACCCAAAACATTGCTGCAGCAATGTATGAGACGAATACCAATACCTACTATATATCATATAAGCCCTTTAGTTGTTCCAAAGCCAAGGTCTGAAACTAAAGATGATCGTGCTTTTGCCATTAGGGCTTTGGAGCGACCTGTCTGAGGGAATAAGGCTTGCAGAATCTGTGACTTTGTCTAAATCACTTCTATAAATCCACTTCAATAGAGCTGCTTCTATATAATGTCCTCTGTTTATGCTTTTGTTATTTTCTTTGTGTTTATTCATAGTTCATTTTGGCTTTCTGTTGTTAAATTGCCTTCTGGGTGTCCTGCTTTTGCTCCGTTTTGTCTGTCAAAGCACTTTCTGTTTTGAAAGACGCTATATAAACAAAGTCATTATTATTATTATAATAATAATTGTTGTTGTTGTGGTTTTACAGCCTGTAAAAACGCCACACAGCAGGAGGTTGTTTTCAGCCAAGAGAAAAGAAGCTCTAATAAAATGATCGTCTGTGTGCCGTTTGTTCCTGTGCAGGTAATGTGCAAAGTTAGAAAGAGGCCAAAGAAAGTTTATCAGCTTAAGATAGATATTTTGAACGAGAAGGGGAACAAAAAAAAGGGTGATTTTTCAACTTGAGCATCACATGAACTTATATATAATGATTTTTATTATAATTTATATCTTCAACTGTGCATAACATTTTGTGCAAGAATTTAACTGTGCAACAATAATTCAACTGCACAATAATTTGGCATGGATACTGCATTTACATTGTACATTTTAACGACTATACTTAATCATAGAGCCAATTTTTCAGCAGCATCATTTAGACTGATGTTACGTGTATTGTACTACAATATACACTACCGTTCAAAAGCAGAGTCACCTACAATTGTCCTTATTTTTGGAAGAAAGGCCAATTAAAATAACAGACATAGAGTGTAGACATTGTTATTGTGGTAAATGACTGTTAAAGCTGGAAACGGCTGATTTTCTTATGAAATATCTATTATATATTGTCCTGTGTTCCAGTAGCACATTGTGTGAATCCACGTTTATAGTGTTGAAAGGCTCATTGATCATTGAAACACCTGAGCATTATGTTAGCACAGCTGGAAACACAAAATTAAATTCATTCAAGAAGCACTTTATGGAGCTTTGATTAAAAAAAAAAAAAGTACTCCTGTTGTTATACAGTATTTATGTTCATTTAAATAAACGGTTTCAATAAAACTACTTGTGACATGTCATATTTGGCTTTGACATTGACTGAACATTTGTTCTCACTTTGCGATAAAAATATCCGGAAATACATCATATATCAATATTCAGCCTAAATATATCAGGATATGACTTTTGGTCTATATCGCCCAGCCCTACTCTAAACTAGATTTTGAATTTGAATAAATACTTTTTTGATGCAATTATCACATTTAACATCATCAAGATACAACATGAATGCTGGAAATAGAACAAAAAGTTTTTTACCCCCACATTTCTCTTGGTTGGACAAATAATTGGATTAAACCATTCAGAAACTGACGATGACTCCCATGAAAAGGCCACTTAACCAGAGAAAATTGGATGAAAAGTGGAGACACGTCACTCCCGGTTGGAAGTCTGTAAAGTGCCTTTTCTTCATTTCTTGACTGAACATTTGCTCTCACTTTGCGACTAAATATCGAGATATATATCGTAGGGTTGTCAAAATTATCGATACTCAAAAAAGTATCTATACTAAAACGTTGTATCCGGATACGATACTCATTTTCAAAAGTATAGAAACCCCCCCACAGCTAGCAATTAAAGGCTGACGCCACGTTAATGATTATAAACAACGTAAATAAATAAACAAACAAATAAATCAGGCACGTAGCATGCCCATATTACATTAATTGACACAGTGTCAGTATACATAAGAATAAAGTTGATAAGTTTACATAAATGTTGGTGACTGAAAAGTGTTATTTTCTCTCTTGAAGTCCCAGAATGAAGCAGAGAAAAGTCGACCTGCAACCAAACAGCAACACACAGCCGAATATATTGTTCTAATTGTTATTGTTTATTGTATTTATTTATTTTTTGCACTTCCTCCGACCTGAAGCTTGTTATCATAGTTGCAGTTTGTTTTTGCACAACTGTTTTTTATTAGTAGTATTTAATCTGTTAATTTTTACATGTTGCATTTTTAATAAAAATATTTCTGTTAAATTTTGGGGTCTTTGTTTTTATCCTTGTGGTATCGAAAATTGTATCGAGTATCGAATATTTTCCTGAGTATCGGCATCGAGTTGAAAATTTTAGTATCGTGACAACCCTAATATATCGTATATCGATATCCAGCCTAAATAAATCAGGATATTTTGGTCCATATCGCCCAGCCCTAACCTAACGTAAACTGCAGCTGACATGCACCTCCTAACAGGGGGTTGGGTCAGTTGTGCTCCTGCTTGGTAGGAATAAAAACCTGCAGCCACCAAGGTTATAATAGTTTGGGATTTTTCATTAGTTTTAGTTTTAATTTCGTTGTGAATTTTTGTTTTCAAATTCAGTTAGTTTTAGTTAGTTTTTAGAGTGAGTTTTCTAGTTTTAGTTTAGTTTTTGAAAATGCTTAGTTTTAGTTTAGGTTTAATTAGTTTTAGTGTTAGTTTTAGTTTTTTTGTAATGGGCTATATGTTGGGTGCAAGATTCAAAGAGGCCATAATAAATGTTTCCTTTATTTCCTTTGGTTTATCATCTCAGCCCCAATAAGGTTATTAACTCTTACAGTTCTGGGTGTTTTGAATTTTGGTTCTAGTGTAGACATCCCAGTCTCAGTAGACATATTCACCATGTGTTGCATGTTCAAATAGAAACACTGAATTATGAATGAAAAAAGTTGACAAAAACGAAAACTAAGGACATTTTCACTATAATTTTAGTTAGTTTTGTAACCACGCAATACAGTTTCAGTTAGTTATCGTTTTTTTTTAAACTCTAGTTTTTATTTTTATATCAGTTGACGAAAATGTTTTTTCAATTCTAGTTTTCGTTATTTGTTAACTATAATAACCTTGGCAGCCACATGCTCCTTTCATGGATCAGTTTGACCCCGCTGTGACCTAAATCATGTAAGTACAGCAGCTCCGGAGATATAACGTGGTGATTGCAAGATGTGTTCGCTAACACAATCACCACAACGACTTTATATGGCGACAATATGTCAATGTTGTGTATACAGCTTGTTCCAATTGGCCCCAAAAAAATCAATTGATGCAGCTTTAGAGAAATAAATATTGAAAAGTTCAAATAGCTTCAGGGCATTTCAACATGATAGAAAGATCCCTCTTCAAATGAACACAAAGAAAAGGGTGAAACAAGGTATCTTTAAATATTGATCAGCTGTCAGATGAATGAATACACCTCTTTACCTTTTCCTTCTGCTAACGGCTCGCAGAACTTTGAAAAGTTGAGGGCAGCCTAGTTAAAAAGAGAAAAAAAAGAGAAATCGATCAATGATGCAAGACTGAAAAAGCTTTAATGACTTATAAGAGTGTGTGTGTGTTCGTGTATGTGTGTGTCTGACCAGGTGGCGCAGCTCTCTGAGGTCCCGACAGACCGAGTAAAAGACTCCCAGCAGGATGTTGATGTAGGACGAGTAAAACTCAGCTGAATATGAAGGGTGTCTGTCCTGGGACAGGATCTGCTGCAGCTCACCTTCAAATAAGTGAAGAGAAAACACACAAAAATAGACGTATTATGAAAAAGAAATGTCTCTTCTCACATATTAAGTACAATAATTCACTCCCTGCACAGTGCTGACTTTATACAGCGGCGTGTTTTGTAACGCAATATTGCTCCTCATTCGCTGCCTGAAGTGTTAGAACAAAATCGCAGGTACAGATCTCACATCTCACACCGCATCCGCCGAGTGTGTCATCATTATGCAGCGTGGTGGGAGTTTATTCATGACACTGGCTGATGAAGCACGTGCCCGTGTGTGTGTGTGTGTGTGTGTGTTCTTGTACTTCCTACATAGTGAGGACCGGAATACATTTTTAACCAACAGAGTGAGGACATTTTTGCAAAGTGAGGACATTTAGGCCTTTTCATCTTTCAGCAGCGTTTTCATCTTTGTCAACTTTTTGTCAAAATTTACTGTAAATTTACTAAACTAAAACTAGCAAACTCACTCTAAAAACTAACTGAATTTGAAAACAAAAATTCACAACAACATTAAAACTAATGAAAAATCCCAAACTATTATAACCTTGCAAGGGAATTTACTATTCCAATGAGGGCCCTCACAAAGATAGAAGTACAAGAGTGTGTGTGTGTGTGTGTGTGAGCAATTATACCTTTACTGTAGTCGGGGAAATGGAGCAGAAGGGGCTCGAAACAGCCGGTGTTTGGCCTGAACTTGTCCCAGACGATTTCACTCAGCAGGATGACGGTAATGTTGTCCTCAACCTGAAAAGGACACAAAATACAATTATGAAAAATAATGGTGGTTTTGTTCAATAAGTGGACTCAGCAGGAGTATGTCTCCATCGCATGTCTGCCACCTCCTTGAATTTGTTTTTTATGTATTTATATCTTTGTGTTTTTTATTTTGTGCTGGGCTGAGAAGTGGATGGACAGAAAAGGAATCTGCAACAATTTTGATAGTCGACTAATAATTTAAGCCATTTATTCAGCAAAAAAGCCAAATGTTTCCCAGTTCCATTTGTTCAAATGTGAGGATAAAATAAAGTTTAAGTTGGAAATGCAGCTTACCAATGGATTCTTATCATAGAGTTATACAGAATGGGCCACATAGGTAATAAGAGTCCATCCATCCATCCATCCATCCATCCATCTATCCATCTATCCATCTATCTATTAAAGTGTTAACAGAATCCACCACAGAATTTACAAGAAAGTTGTCAAAATATGATGCCTTAAATAAAACTTATTTATTTATAACCTTATTCTCCTTTACAATAATAATAATAATAATAATACATTTTATTTGGAGGCTAATTCAGCAGTAAAATACACAGAATTAATAACAATACAATACAAAAGATAGATTGGACAGGGTAATTGTGATCCCCTACATGTTTACAATCAGGTAAGAAACTCATTATTTTAAGACCAATGATTAAGATCAGAGTATATGATGGAAAATTTGTATTTCAATGTGCGAGAGGCCACCAAATTTGAGCTTTTACGGCAAAAAAATTGTTTGCATGCACAAAAAATGGCCTTATGCATTCACGTTTTGCTTTTCCCTCCTTAGTTAATCCATCACCTTTTAACAGAGAGGCCTAAATATTAATAATAATACATATTAGAGACGCAACAACCGTTCATTCATCCTGTCATCCTTCACATACGTGTAAATCTGCATTCTCATTACCACTTCACAATCCTGAGTGGTCGCTCCGAGGCAACGTGACATTGAAAAAGACAGATTCCTCTAAACACTCACAATCGACCAGGAAAACAATTTGCTTTCCCGAGAATAGAACACAAACAATCACATAAGTCTTTTTACTCTCGGTGTCTTTAATTAAAATGCTGTGAGTGTTTTGCCATCCTTCCTTCCTAACAGCATTATAAACAAGAGCTCCACGCACTCAGCACAAGGTCATTCATTAAAAAGGAGCTCTTCCAGCCCCTCTTCATCATCCACGCGGTGCAACCACATTAAAGAGACTCACTTGATGGATAAGACAAAGAGCTTGCTGCACTTTCTCACCAATTCTTGAAGACGCAGGAGAGCAGGGAGGAGATTGGCATCAGTGTCTCTCAGCAGCTCGGCTTTTTCTATTACCTGAAAAATACACATTTGAGCTTATTTTGTAACATCCACATTACTTAAACTAGAGGTTGTGAATGGCTGTTTTATCACGGTACATTTCTGTTTTGAGCTCACCTTCAAATATAATATAATGATGAAGCCAAAACACTAGATTAAACCTCCTGTGCTGGCTGAGAAATCACATTTATTCTCTCCAGGCTGATGCATCTGGAGCTTTGTTTAGCATCTATTTGCATAAGCTATCACTACTAATCATGTTATAATACAAACATTTAAGTGACACATCCAAAGGATAAATAATCTGACGTGCCGTGGATTACAGTGTTTTGGCGTGCCAAGTGAGGAGTGATTTTCTGGTCGGGGCGTAAAGTGCACGGCACTCACAATGCATCGCGTCTGCCTGGCAGGAGTCTGGGAGCACTGCTGTCTGTAGATGCGCACAAAGTCAGACAGGGAGGGACTGCGGGGGAGCAGCGAGGCGGCGTCGCAGCCAAAGAAGGACAGCAGCACTTGTTCAAACAGCAGCGCGACAGAAACACATTCGACACAGCTGACTGTGGCGTGAGGCAGCTGCAGACAGGAGGAGGGAGGATAAAAAGACAATCAGTTTCATATCTGTGGAGTTCAATGCATTGTTGGTTTAGGGCTGGGCGATATGGACCAAAAGTCATATCTCAATATATTTAGGCTGAATATATCCCGATATTTTTATTGCAAAGTGAGAGCAAATGTTCAGTCAAAGTCAAATATGACGAGTCACAAATAGTTTTATTGAAACCGTTTATTTAAGTGAACATAAATACTGTATAACAACAGGAGTACCTTTTTTTTTTTTTTTTTTAAATCAAAGCTCCATAAGGTGCATATTTAAATAAAGAAATATCTTAAATAAAAGTAGCCTATGAAATAAAATAGGCCAATCTTTTTCTAAAATAAATATATTTATATGAGAAAAGAATGACGACCATTACAAAACTAAAACTAAAAACTAAATATGACAAACACTAGTAAGGGCAGCATTTATATATAAAGAAAGAAACATTTCTTGAACTATATCGATATGTGCGATGTGGTCTAATTCCATATCACATTTAAAAATATATCCATATATTTTTTATATTGACATAACGCCCAGCCCTATGTTGGTTCTCTCCTTTGCTTTTGGTGCCCAATCAATCACAATGTTTTCTAAATGAAATGACAATAAAATACTTCAGTTTTTCTCTGCTGTATTTGGTATCACATAAGCGCTGAAAATATTTCCTCCCTCAAATGAAAAAATCATGCTTTCCTTTGTTTTATAGGATAGTAAATTGAATATCTTATAGTTCTGAACTGTTAGTTGATCAATTCATGCATTATGAAGATGTCCCTTTGAGACTTGCTTAATAAACTTTCAGAATGAATACATTTGTTTCTGGAAGTAGCCTGGTCCCAAATAGCTTGCTGTCAGCATGATTCGTACTCTAGCATCACTAGGGGACACATTGATGTCTTGGCATTTGTATTGCTCAGGACCAAAGGAAGTGCAGTGTCGAGTGTGAAGTTGTTTGGATGAGCAGTTCTCGAGAAAGCTGCAAGCAGCAACACCAGAGGCCAAGTAACTGGGCCATTCTGAACAGACTGCTCTAATAACAATAAAAATAACACATGAAAACTGATGAGGACAAACGGCATGTTTGTGGAGTCATAAGAAGGGGAGGCTTTCAGCATTCTAATAGTAGTTGGCAAGAACGACTTGCTATACACATTACAGATGCTGTTGCTCGTCTATTGCATCTCCCTGAGGGTGAAAGCTTAAAGTGTGGGTTTTCTTTTAAGTGATTCCGTTCATAAATTTTAAATCAAGGAAGGGAAACATAAACCTAGGCACACATTTAAAGTACTCGCACAAAGCAAAAGGAACAGAACATTTTGGTACTTTCAATAAAATTTAATGTTTTCAAGGACTGAGGACTTTGCTCGACTAAAGTTCAACCATTTATGCAAGGTTTATAGAAGGTTATATTAATTAATAACTCAAACTGTTAAGCAAACACTGATGCAAACCAGATAAACAGTTTGTATAACAGTTCAGAATAATTATTTAGTTAACAAATTTCTTCCCAATCAATACTACATAACAACTGCACAAACAAACACCATTCACTCCCAGTTTTGTGAACTGACAGTTATTCTCTCTTACCTCAAGTTCCTTCAGCAAAACATGCAAGACATGACTCTTCCCTGATGCCCGATGACCATAGATGAAGATTGAGGGGAAGCTGTACTGATGTGGCTGCAAGAACAAAATTCAGTACATTTTTATTCAGTATAATTATGACATTTCATTATGATAATCATCTAAAGAAACACCCTATCCCAGTTAATTCTCATACAAAAAACCCTAGAAAAAAACACTTTTCTTGTAATAATTGTAAAATAAATAATTACATTTGATATATTTATTGCTTTCTGGTAAGTTTGCTGGTCGAGTCCATCCATAACATCAACATTATTTAAACTAGAGGTAGTGATTGGCGGTTGTTTCGTGGCATATTTCTGTTTTTTATGCTGAGAGCTCACCTTCAAATATAATAAATTAATGAAGTCAAGACACTAGATTAAACCTCCTGTGTTAACTGAAAAATCACAGTTATTCTCTCCAGGCTGATGCATCTGGAGCTTTTGTTTAGCATCTATTTGCATAAACTATCACGACTAATCATATTATCATACAATCTTTTAACCTAACTAACAAATACAAAGAGCTGCAGTGTGTGTAACTCAGGTATAGGGCTGGGCAATAATAATCAATACAATAATTTATCATCTTTCATTGGCATCATATCGTGATACATAATTACATGTCTAATTTTACACTAACCAGCACTAGCTGAGTGAAATGACAATATTGTTGCTTGTTGTCTATATTTTTCTATAATGTTTGTATTGCAGTGTTAAAAACCAGCAGCCAAATTGTGTCACATCACTATTGAGATTAAATTACCTATATCAGGATAAAAGGCCATCTTGCCCAGCCCTACTTACAGTCATGGAAACATTATTAGACCATTGTTTCTTTAAATTTCTTGTTCATTTTAAAGATTTTATCCATATCGCCCAGCCCTACTTATATATGAAACGAGCAATACAAAAAAAAGTTTTTAAATATTGTTTTCTGGTAAGTTTGCTGGTCAAGTCCAAAAAGTGCAGAACAAAAAAATACAATAGTCTGTTATTTATGCAAACTAACACAAAAAACATGCTAATATAAGGGAAACGATGCTCCAGTCTTCCGGTGTTATGGTTTAACTGGTGACCATGTTAACTGGTGACTTTCAGCCAAATGTGTCTGTGGTTTAAAACACACTCACACCTAAACCTTTTTATGTAGACTTTTATAAAGACTCCAAAGATAACATTTACTACGTTATAAAATAAGTAGATAAAGGGAGCAGCCACGTATTTTCTTTTTTTGTTTTTAACTGCTGCCCTACCTGTCACCAGTTAAACCAGCTATTCTCAACCTTTTTGAGTCGCGACCCCCAATTTAACATGCATGTTGCCCGCGACCCCCGCTCACTGAACAGAATCTCACAGTTCAGATCACCCAAAAAAGACACAAAATGATCAAAAAAAGGAAACAAAATGAGCAAAAAAGACACAAATTGGCCACAAAATAATCAAAAAAAGGACACAAAATGACCAAAGACACAAATTGGCCACAAAATGATCAAAAAAAGACACAAAATAACCAAAAAAACCCCACAATATTACCAAAAAAGAATACACAAAATGACCAAAAAAAGACACAAATTGACCAAAAAAGACACAAAATGAAAAAAAAAAAAGACACAAAATTACAAAAAAAAAAGACACAAATTCACCAAAAAAGACACAAAATTACAAAAAAAAGACACAAAATTACTAAAAAAACACACAAAATTACCAAAAAGTCTAAAACACATGAACACTTTAACACAGTGGAGACAGAGCTGACTTCCAAAATGATTTTGCGACCCCCAGAAATCATCTCGCGACCCCAATTGGGGTCCTGACCCCAAGGTTGAGAATAGCTGAGTTAAACCGTAACACCAGCGCTGACAGGACCGGACACCAGCCTACATACATACCTGCCCCAGGAGCGACAGCAGCATCCCAGCCTGGACCTCTCTGCAGGGCAGCTGCTCGGCCACCCTCTGCAGCCTCTCCTCCTCATATCCTGGGTGATCTAACAGCGCTGACATCCTGATCTTCCTACTACTAACAACAACAACAACAACAACAACAACAACAACAACACACAGTGAGGATCAGTCACAAAAAGCTACAAACAACCAGGTTAACGTCTTCAGTTACAGCACACTCACGACGGTTTTCAGCCAAAATACGACCAAAACGCGAACTAGTACAGGAGATTATTCACTATGATCACGACTTAATACTGTATAAATGCCCATACATTAAAATAAAATGGTTAACGAACTTCAAATAAGGAGAAAAACTAAGTTAAAAGTTGAAAATACATGCAAACAGTTGGGGACACTCACTGGAGTTTCGCGCGCGCTGTCCGATTACGTCAAATGACAGCTCCGGTAACCAGCCAATCAGAGCTCACATATGGGATCATGGGTAATGGAGTTTTTGGCTCTAAAAACTCATATTGTACAAAATATTAAATAAAATGTAACTTTGATTTCACAGAGACTACATATACTAAGACAACTTAATGTAGTTTAATTAGAAGTGACAAAAAAGTGAAGTATAGAGTAGGCAAACTTATTTATATAGCACAGCAACAAGAGAATTCAAAGTGCTTTACCTAAAACAATAAAAGCATCAAGAGAAAATGTAAAAGCAATGTATTATTAAATGACGTCTAAATAAAACTAAAAATCGTTAAAGAGACACAAGAATCAAAATACTAGTAATGTACAGAATTTACAGATTATACACACCACCATCACACTGTACATTTATATTCATTCATATATCATATTTATTCACCTATGTTCTCTCATTCAAGCATTTTAGTGATTCCAGTGCAGACATCCAGGGCCAGCAGCTCAGTCTTTATCTATTTATATCTTTTTATTGATTGTATGTCTCAGGATTTGTTATCATTCTTGTTTTTATTCTTATTCTGATTTACCTGGTATGCCCCTGACTCTGACTCCCACCTGTACTTGTGTGTTTCACTTCAATTCTGTTGCTACTAAGAGACCTGAATCTCTCCAGGGGCAAAACAAAGGTTTATCTTATCTTTATAAAATATAGGATAAATAGAATGGGGAATAAACAGTAAAGGGCTATGAATACATTATATATAGGCAGACAATATGAACAGCAGTGGTGAAACGATGGTATAATACTATTAGGACACAGTAAGCAGCAGGTAAAAATAAAAAAAGTGCAGTAAATCTATGTAAGCTTGCAAGCTGTGCTAATAGTGAACATTATATTGCTGGAGGTCTGATTAGGTCTGATTAGGTGTATTTACTAGATCAGGTCTCTACAACATAGATAGTGGCATGACTAACCTATAACACAGTAGTATATATAACCCCAAAAATATGCTGAATTAACCTCAATATGAGATTTTTTGTTTGTTTTTTGTTAAATTAATATATTTGTTTGATTGACAAAACAACTACCCAATACTACAACATTATGAATTAAAGATAAATTGCTTTAACCTGCTTATAGCATGCAGAAAACTGGAGTATATAATAATTAATCCAGGTCTAATTTGAGAAAATATATTTGTAGGGTAAACCTAAAACAGCGAAAATGCAGGCAAAATCTGGGGAAATTATTAATTATATTATTATATAAATACTGTATATCATTGGGGAAAAACACCATCTATTTAACTAGCACTACAGACATTTTTATTTTTTATTTCAGCTCACTGTTATTGTTATTTTTGTTGTTCAATATAGGTGCATTTGTTTGCATTAATTAGTGTTGCATTTGTCCAACCTCCGCTCACACAGTCGGAGTATTATTGTCACCGAGCTGTTACAGTGGGATTATGTGTGATCATATTAGCTCCACTGTTATCTTTTTTTTTATTCAATTGTGTGTGTGTTTAAGATTTCGCGCGTGTAACTGGAATAACACGTCAGCCTGGGATTAAGGGATGTGGGCTGGACCTGAGATATCCGAGGCTGTCCTCCTACTCTAATTCAATAGGAGCTCAGCTGCGGCTGTTGGTCTGTCGGCGTCGAGCACACACGGACCATTTCTCTCACAGTGAATCACACAGCTGAACCTGTCCGTCGGAATAACAGTCTGTGGCTTCGGACGCGACATTTTTAAATAAATATGAGGACAGATTTAGGATAAACCGAGGATGGATGCATGAATCTTGTGTGTTTTCTCTCTCTCTCTCTCTCTCGGAGCGTTTGGTTTTTTTGCAGAGTGATGAATGAAAACCAGCAGGAAAAAAACAAAATCCGAGCTCGCCATGGATACCAGAGTGCAGTGATGCTGAGGGAACAGCTGTGACTGAATAAAGTCCGAGAAAAAAAGAGCCAAAAAAACAGCGACAAGTTGTGCAGAACACTGTTTTTATTCCATTTCTGGATCAGATGCTGCAGATGTTATAGTTTGCTGAGGACGCTGATCCTGAGGACCGAGCAGACCCCCCTCTTCACACAGACCGGAGGATGATCCCCGGGGCCCCCAGCACGACCACCACCATGCTCCCCGCCTCCGAGGCTGCCAAAATCTACCAGACCAACTACGTGCGCAACTCCCGCGCCATCGGCGTCCTCTGGGCCATCTTCACCATCCTCTTCGCCATCGTCAACGTGGTGTGCTTCATCCAGCCGTACTGGATCGGAGACGGCATGGACACCCCGCAGGCGGGCTACTTCGGTCTGTTCCACTACTGCATCGGGAACGGGCTGTCCCGGGACTTGACCTGTCAGGGAAGCTTCACCGAGTTCAGCACCATCCCCTCCGGTGCGTTCAAGGCCGCCTCCTTCTTCATCGGGATGTCCATGGTGCTGGTGCTCACCTGCATCGGCTGCTTCGCGCTCTTCTTCTTCTGCAGCACCGGCACCGTGTATAAGATCTGCGGCTGGATGCAGCTGGCTGCAGGTAGGAGGCTCCGAGTTCACTCAACAGTTCAGTGTGTCAGCGAGTCCAGTTGAGTTCATGTTAGCAGAAAGAAGAGATTTCTTCCACATGTCTAGCCTCATAAAGTTTGGTATAAAAATAGCTGCACATATAAACATCCAGATGTTCTCCTGCTTTTTCAGGTCATAGATTGCAACAGATCTATTCCGCTCAAAAGAGTCAGAGTTTGATTGCAAAATCATTTAATTTATTGGAAATTTTCCAATAATCACAGGTTTCACTCTCAGTTCCCCAACTCACAAAGTTTCGTATTCGAACAGCTCAACATGCACACAGTCTGCACATGAAAATCCAGATGTTCTCCTGCTTTTTCATGTCATAGACTCTGATAGACAATCTAAACAAAGCTCAAAGGATTTAACTCCACAATCATATAATTTATTGGAAAATTTTCCAAAAATGACATGTTTCATCCTCATCCCCCCAACTCACAATTGTTGGTATAAAAACAGCTAAACATGCATACAGTCTGCACCTGAAAATCCAGATGTTCTGCTGCTTTTTCAGGTCATAGATCGCAACAAATATGCCAACTCATTTGAGATCTGTTCGGCTCCAAAGAGTCAGAGTTCAACTGCAAAATCATATAATTTATTGGAAATTGTCCAAAAATTACAGGTTTCACTCTCAGATCCCGTCACAAAGTTTGGTATTCGAACAGCTCAACTTGCTCACAGTCTGCTTCTGAAAATCCAGATGTTTTGCTACCTTTTTTAGGTAATAGACTCCAACAAATACTTACCTGTTCAGATTACCCAGAGCTCAGAAGTGTAAGAATGTAATTCACACAAAATCCAGGTGTTTGGCTGCTTTTAAGTCATAGACTTTCTTCTCTTACCCAGAGCTCAAAATCAGTAAGGCTTTAATTCCACAATCATACTGGAAATTGTGCAAGAATGTAACAGGTTTCACCCTCAACATGCACAAAGTCTGCACATGAAAATCCAGATGTTCTCCTGCTTTTTCAGGTCAGAGATTGCAACAGTTATGCCAACTCATTTGAGATCTGCTCGGCTCAAAAGAGTCAGAGTTTGATTGCAAAATCATATAATTAAATGGAAATTGAAAAAAAATCTCTCTCAGTTCCCAAACTCGTTTGGTATTTCAACGTGCACACATTCTGCACCTGAAAATCCAGATGTTTTGCTGTTTTTTAGGTAATAGACACCAATAAATACTTATTTTAGATCTGCTCAGATTACACAGAGCTCAAAAGTGTAAGAATGCAATTCCACAATTGATAGGATTTACTGGAAACTGTCCAGAAAAACATGTTGCACTCTCACCTCCACAACACATAATGTTTGGTATAAAAACCGCTCAACATGCACACAGTCTGCATCTAAACATCCAGATGTTCTGCTGCTTTTCCAGGTCTTAGACCCCGATGGATGATCTCAACAGAGTTCAAATGAGCAAGAGTGTAATTCTACATTCATATACTGTGATTTTCTGGAATTGTGCAGGTTTTACTCTAATAAGATTATAAAACAAAATTACTTTTTTTTCTTAACCTGAAAAACATGTTTCCTGCTTTTTCAGGTCATAGACTCCGATAGATACTTTCATTCATTCATTCATTCATTATCCTTAACCGCTTATCCAGAATTGAATTCCATGATAATATAATTTATTGGAAACTGTCAAAAATCATAGGTTTAACCATCATCTTCATGCTTAGATTGTAAAAAAAAAAAAAGACCAGGGTTAAAAAAAAACCACATCTCGTATACATATATGTTCCACTTTATGCATTTTATGTGTTCCATTTTATGCATTTTCAGCTTAAGGTTTCCAACAGTTTGTCCACAGAGCCACATTGTAGCAGATTTTGTCCATTTCAGAGCGTTTGTGTAGTTACTAGAGCCTTGATAAAACATTATGTAACTGTCTGAAGTGTAGGTGGAGTGACAACAGCCTTGAGGGAGCGTAAGACCTCAGACTGAAACAGTGAAAAACACTCTGTGTGCTGATCCATGAAGAGTTAAATAATGAAAAGATACAAACATGTTGGTTTTTTTACTTGCATCTCTTTTTTGGAGAGGGGGTGTTTTTTTACTGATACCTGTAGGTCAGAAGTGAGGTTAAACAAACAGAAAAAATGTTATTTTCTGTATCACAAAGCTCTCATATTCATCGATTTAAACCCTTTAATGCAATGTATTCCAAAGTACACCCAGAATTCAGCTCATATATTAGCAAAATTATGTCCTAACTGGACTGGAAAGCTTAAAAAACCCTCTCATCTACACCCTAGAAACAGGTAAGTCCTCTGTGTTTCACATCGTACGTGCCTTTCAACTGGGAGCTTAAAGCGAAAATATGCAAATTATTCTTTTTCTCCTAATGAGAACAAAAAGGGTCTCTGTAACATCTTCAAAACTTCCATGCACATTAGAATAATAACACCAAAAAAGAAAAAAAACATGTAAAAGGAAATAACAGGAGTAAATCAAAGGAGCAGGGGCATGTAGTGTGTGACTGACTGACTGAGGGTGTCTGCATTTCATTAGTTTTATTCAGATTTCCTCTCTGAGGCAGACAGAGAAGATCTTGATTTCATTCCAAAAACTTATTTTCAAATAACTGGTGCAGCTAAGCTTTCATATCTCAGCCAACTATTTCAGTACACACAGGAAAAATAAAAACAAATGCCAGCATTAACCATCTTTACTTTTGGTAGATTGGAGCTATAAAGAGCAACAGAACCAGGGCTTTTTTTTAAAAAATGTTTTTTTTAGTATAAAAAATGATGCAGTTGAACCAGAGATATTATCCTTTTTTTCTTCATCCGTGTCAAAACTTAGTGCCTACGTTAACCACAATGCAACTGAACCGCAGTTTTCTGACTCTGAAATTCTGTTGTCTTTTTTCTTTAATTGCTGCTACAGTCATGGAAAAAAACAGCTGATATCTAGACATTTTCCATGGTTTTCTGGATAGGCATTAAAATGAACAAGAAATTGAAGAAAACAAGGGTGGTCTCATAATGTTTCCCATGACTGTATATACATAACAGGGCTGTACATTAACTTTTTTTGCTCATAGCACTGGCGCAACGGAGGTTGATAGTTTTGTAGCACAATCCACAAATTCTCTATATGTAGTTTCAAACACCTCATCTGTAGGCTACACTCAAGAAAACGTGTTAAATGAGGTGTCACTGGTGTTTTTGTAGCATGTGCATGAGCAGACATATGTCCGTCTGTTGATCTTGGAGATATTAAGTTGGGAGTGGGCTCTCCCACACTGTTTAAACCACAGCCAGCAACGCTCCTCTTGTTTTATGAGCTTTTTAAAAGGGAAAAAGTTAAGTTAAGGCACCAGCAGTTGCGTGTCTTGATCTTTTTGAATTTCCTATTGTTGCGATTGTTGTATCATCTGCAAAGAAACACATTTTTTAATGAGGGAAAGCTCATTTGTGTAAGTGATAAACGACAATAGTGCGAGGTCAATAGAGCTGTCATGATTAGTCAACTAAATCAATTAGGCAATTAGAAAATATTTGGCAAATAGTTTCATAATATATTAATAGTAAAGTTAAATTTTTCATGCAAAATTGGCAGAAAATGCTGTTTTCAGCCTGTCAAATTTGGAGATTTTCTATCAAAATAAACTGAATCTCTTTGGTTGTAAACTGACTAAGATATTAAAAAAACATCACCTTGGACTTTGAAGGACATGTTTTTTTCCCCGTATTTTCTGACATTCATAGACAAATCAATAATGTAGAAAGTAATCTGCAGATTAATTGGTGATTAAAATAATCATTAGTTGCAGCTCTAGAAGTCAGCGGCTCTAAATGAAATAATGATGGAAGAAAACGGTAATCAACCTGTCTGCCATTCAAATGACCTTGATTCTTGATAAACTGGTGGCCTTTTAAAAAACGAAACATTGTTAATAGACACAACAGAACAAGTGCTTAAATAAGGCTGCTATTTAAGCCAAACACAAAAGATTAAATGTTGTTTCTGTGAGAAAATGAGTGCCATCACACCAATTTACACCCCCGCAGAGAGACATATGACAAATAATGACTTTTTGAGCACAGTCCATGGTTCATAATTCTCATATAAATCTAATTTGTGTGTATGAATAATTTCAAAGCATCACGCTGTGAATCTTCATGGATCTCTGCTTGTAAAACACAGCTTGTTCTCAAATGGGAATTAAACGTCACAACCGATAATAATCACATTCATAGAGAGTGCGCTTCTGTTTTCCTTTCTGACTCAGGGTTCATGTGTCCCAAAAGTCTGCTGATTACCAGTTTTAGCAATAAATATCAACCACAGACTGCAATCTAATCCCTCGTTGCACAAGCCATTGATTAGAGATAGAGGTTAGTGGAGCCATTGACCAGCTGTGAGGCTGCAAAAATAAAATAAAGAAGCATTGTCATCAAAGCATCCAGAGTGTGTGGAGCCCAGCAGCTGTGAGTCGGTTTATCTTGGAGCGAATGATGAGCTCTGTCAGAGTCCTAATGAGTGGCACATCCTGGCACTTTGAGTCTTTGCTGGGGTTTTTTTTTGTCACAGATCAAAGCTGCTCGTTATTCCTTCGAGTCACTTGTTGGCTTTTTCCAGTTTTTCCCACCATGTCAGGGGAGCAGATGTGACAGCTTGTAACACATTCAGGAGAAGGAATGAATCAGATTTTCATCTCAATCGCCATGAAGGTGAAGGAGGAGCTGAGCCAGAAGGCAAAGCTCCCAGTTTACCGGTCCATCTACGTTCCAACCCTCAACCCCCAAGCAGCTGAAATGAGTTTCCTCCGTAGGGTGGCTGGGCTCAGCCTTAGAGACAGGGTGAGGAGCTCAGAAACCCAGAGGGAGCTCGGAGTAGAGCTGCTGCTCCTTCATGTTGAAAGGAGCTAGTTGAGGTGGTTTGGGCATCTGGTAGGGATGGCTCCCAGGCACCTCCTGTTAGAGGTGTTCCAGGCACGTCCAACTCACAGGACACCCTGGGCCTGGAACACCTCGGGGTCCCCTAGGAGGATGAAAATGGATGGATGAATAAATGGATGGATAAATAGATGGATGGATGGTTAGATGGACGGTTAGATGGATGGATGGATGAATAGATGGATGGATGGATGGATGGATGGATAAATGAATGGATGGATGGATGGATGGATGGGTGGATGGATGGATGGATGGATGGATGGATGGATGGATGGATGGATGGCATTTTCCATGGTTTTCTTGATAATAACCAAAATCATAGTTCAAGAGAATAAGCCCTTATTAGAGAAATAAAATGAATAATAAAATAAATGCACATAAATGCCAAAAGGGAAGTAGTTACGATGACAACGTAGTGACATAGTTGTGTTAGTTACGTAAAAATGGGACACACTGAAGTTAAGTCACTGAAAATATATTACGGTTACCTCTAGTTTCACATGGGACATGAATGCCTGTTTACAAAAGTGAAAATTAATTTGTGTATCCTCCCTGTGATTCAACTCCTCCACAACATTTTGTGGGTTTTTCCTTGGCCCGTGCTACACCCTTGGACTAAATTTAATGAAAAACAGTGAAAAAACATTTTTTTTCTGTAATCCTGCTGACAAACGGACAATAAAACCACACTGAAAACCTACTTGGCGGAGGCAATAAAATATCAGCCTTAGGGGGCATTTTTTTTGCAAAACTAGTACTTTTACTTTCTATACCTGCAGTACATTTTACCAGCATTGTTTCTGGACTTTTACTCAAGTAAAAATCTACTTTTCTGATCATCACAGTGCTTCTTTCTCTCACAGCCCCATTCAGAATATCATATTGTTTCATTCTCGTTAAGGCCGCTGTGAAATCTGCCATTTTAAGGTTTTCTGGGCGTCTTAAAGAGCCAATGTCGAGGCGATTTCTCTCTCTAAGCAGCCTGAAATCCTGACGTGATGGTGAAAAAATCCTCCCTGTCAGATGTCATTTCAGGTGGTACGAGGCTGTGATGTGCTATCAAAGGCAGCAAATGCAGCTCAGAGGCAGCCCTTCTCTCCAACGATGGGAAGTCCTGAATGTTTGATGAGCTCTGCCTTCTGCTCGATAAAGAGCTTTTTGGGGGGAATATAGCTAAGAATAATGACGGTCGCTGTAATGATGTAGCCGTTTCTTTGCTTCTTTGCAGATGTGAGAAAAGAAACACAGTCTGGTTTTATGGTCCGTTTTATAGTTTGCACAAATCTTTTGCATAACTTTGCTCAGGAGTTGGCAGACGGAGCTGGCATCCGGCCCAAACAGACACAACTTTCTCTTCTCTCGCTTCTGTTTCTCGCCTCTAGTTTTTCTGCATGAAAACCACCAACTCTGCTGAATTTCCTCACCACTCATGACCAAAAGGTTGATGGCCACTACAGCTCTTGTGGAAGTCCTCCCACTGGTACTTACTTTATTTTGGAAATATTAAACTCCAAGTTGCTGGCTGCGCTGCAGTCCACCAGGGATGAAACCTCGTTTTTGAAAGCTGCTTCATTATTGTTTAATATCAGACGATGTGAAGTCATCCACAAACTAGAAAAAAAAACAGCTTAACAAAGCATGAAATGAAAGATGAGTCAGTCTTTCACAGTCACATAGATCTTAACCTAGTTGTATACCTACAAAAGATTTGTTCATCAAAACACCAAAAGAGCATCTTATGCACAACATCTTTTAAAAACTGTGTTTCATCCCTTAGCAACTTGTGAAATCAATAACAAGGAGCATTTAAATGATTTTGGGACCTTACTGTATCCTCACACAAAACATTTTTTTATATCTTACAAAATATGAATGTTCTATTCAACGTTGTGAAATAGGCCCCATTTTAAATACATTATAGGGAACTTCTTGGTTAGGTTTTGGCACCAAAACTACCTTGTTAAGTTGGAAAAAAGATCATGGTTTGGGTTAAAATAAGTGTTAACCCTGTTGCCAGAATAAACAGTTGGCTTCTTATGTTTCTGCAAACCACAGATACATGAAATCTTGATGTTTCGGAACCGTCACAAGCCGTTCTCATTCCCAACTCATCATGTACCGACTATTAGTAAGTGCTCTAAACCACACAACCACATTTGTCGCTTGCTCCAACCCTTAAATACCAGCAGCAGGAGGTCAGCATGTCCTCATAACTAAATATAATGGTTGCTGCTTTAAATGTGTTGTAATGTTGGAGAAGTCGCAGTTTTGTTTCATTTCGGCTAGTAAACTACTTCTTTAAGGTTCGGGCAAAAAACTACGTGGTTAGACGATATGAAAGATAGTTGAAAAAGCCAAATGAATTGATGTTACTCAGGGAATTGAAGTAGTTACAGTATGTTGGTGACGCAAGAATGTGATGCTTGGAAGTTATGTTACCTCAAAGAACAAAATGAATGACAGTTTCTTTCGTTAAAGTCCTGTGTTTGTTTCATCCATCCTACACCCCTCTTGCCCTTCCTAAGTGGACTACAGCCACTAGAGGATGCAACTTACTACAAACACAAATAAGGGGTCATCATAAAGTGCTGTACAAACTTCACTTCCTCCTTCACTCCTGTCATAATCAGTTCGACCACTAGAGGTCGCCACTTAAAAGTCATTATGGGGCTATTTAAAGTAAAATTTAAAACCTTTGTAAATAAAATATGTCTTTTCATTAGTATAAGTACAAACTGTGAATTAGATCAGCCTGAACCACTAAGTCAATTAATGTTAATTTTTCCTTTTTCCAAGAATTTCTTTGGGGGATTTTTCTGAATTAAAGGGGAAAAAGCTATCTCGAGGACACCAAATGGATTTTCACAACCTAATGACCTACAACATTATTAATGGCTAATCATTTATATATCAAGCTGTAGAGTGATTTAGCCATTTAGCCATTGGCTGGCTGCAGGTAGGAGGCTCGTGTCCACGCCTCATGTTCTCCTGCTTTTTCAGGTCATAGATTGCAACAGATCTATTCGGCTCAAAAGAGTCAAAGTTTGAATGCAAAATCATAAGAATGTAATTCCACAATCGATATAATTTACTGGAAATTGTCCAGACAAACATGTTGCACTCTCACCTCCACAACACATAATGTTTGGTACAAAAACAGCTCAACATGCGCACAGTCTGAATCTAAAAAAACAGATGTTCGGCTGCTTTCAGGTCATAGACTCCAATAGATTCTCTTACCCAGAGCTCAAAATCAGTAAGGGTTTAGTTCCACAATCATACTGGAAATTGTGCAAGAATATAACAGGTTTCATCCTCAACATGGACAAAGTCTGCACATGAAAATCCAGATGTTCTCCTGCTTTTCCAGGTCAGAGATTGCAACAGATAGGCCAACTCATATGAGATCTGCTCGGCTCAAAAGAGTCATGGTTAGATTGCAAAATCATATAATTTACTGGAAATTTTCTAAAAATCTGATGAATTTAAGGGGGAAAAGCTATCTAGAGGACAACAACCTAATCACTTACTTATTAATGGCTAATTATTTATATATAAAGCTATAACTGAATGATTTATTTTCCATTAATGAATCCATTAGTTACTATCCATTTGATATTAAAAACAGGTTGGTGCTGCAGCAGCCTGATTAATCCCATAGAGCTGGATCAGATTTCTGGTTGTCTGACCTGCAGCTTCCTGTGTTTTCTAAGTGGTCTCGCATTCAGAGCCAAAACTAAAAAGTCCATTTGTTTGCCGGAGGTGTATTGATCCACAGAAGAAGAGTTCAGCGGTGTGTTCTTGTTGTGAGAGTGACACAGAACACACAAAAAGCTCCGGTTGCTTTATGTTTGATGCACGATAACAGTTTGATAAAAGCGTCTCGCTGACTGATATCATTATACGAACACTCTGTGCATCGTGCATTATTCAATTTTACACCTCTTCAGAAAGATGTCAAGTGGAACCGGGGACGATGTGCTTATCACCGTCACATTGTGTGTTCGAACGGAGAGGGGAAAGATACGCAGAGACACTATCACACTGTGTCTGCAGAGGAGACGGACAGATAATGAGAGCTGATCCTGTCTCAGAGTCTGTTGAAATGCTGCTTTTGTCATTTTCGTTCATGTTATAATCCAGTGGTTCCCAAAGTTTTTCTACTGGGCCCCCCTTTTCTATCTAAAAAATACTTTCTTGTTTGTAGAAATAACAGTAAAACACTGTCAAGTACATCAGAAATAGGGTGTAAAATGAAAAAAATCACGCCATTAGACACTTTTAATTACCGTAAATCAAAGAATAGCACAAAACTTTTACCTTTCTCTGTCATAAACTTTAAGAAACACATGGTTTTGCTGTAAAAATATAACATTTTCATGCAAAATTTATGGAGAAAAACCATGTTGTGTGAATGAATGACACAATTACCCTAAAATAATGGGAAAATTCAGTCTAAATTACAGTTTTTGCTGATATTTACATTTAAATTTAGAATAGAAAACCCACTCACTGTAATTTTTACGGTGAAGTTCTGGCAACCACAGCTGCCGGTATTTTTCTGTAAATTAAACAGATTATTTTTTACAGTGGAGCATTGGAGAACAATTAAATTATTTCAATTTAGCCTTGCCAGCACCTATATGTTGAACAAATTACACATTATATTCTATATTTCTTCCTGACAAGAAATGCATACTGAATTTCTTTTTATTGATCCATTTATTTTGCAGTCAGACCTGCATTAAGATCTCTATTTTACTAGTGTGTCTTCATAGCAACGAGAACAAAAAGGCAAAGATGAATGGTCGATTATTATCACAACCATGAAAAGAACTAGAAGTGCAAACCTCTGCCAAGGCCAATGTTTTAGTCTTTTATGAATAGTAAATCTGCCAGTGCAACTATTAAATATGCATTGATATATTTCAAAATATGTTTGTGCCAAGCTGAAGCTTTGCCATCTCAGCTGTGCATTCAGCTAAATTGAAAATATTTCACATATATTTGTAAATAAAAAATAAAAATATAATGTATACAGTCATGGAAAATTATTAGACCATTGTTTTCTTCAATTTCTTGTTCATTTTAATGCCTGGTACAACAAAAGGTGCATTTTTTTGGACAAATATAATGATAACAACAAAAATAGCTCATCAGAGTTTAATTTAAGAGCTGATACCTAGACATTTTCCATGGTTTTATTGATAGTAACCAAAATAATTTTCAAGAAAATCATGGAAAATGGCTAGATATGTATGTATGAATGTATGTATGTATGTATGTATGTATGTATGTATGTATGTTTTAAAATAAGACATTTTTTTACTTGGGTCAAGGTTAAATTTGCATTTATGTGTGTTTTTATGTAACATATTTTTTACAAAAGTGAAAAATAGTTTGTGTATTTGCAAGTTCTCCCTTGGTTTCATGAAAATCAGGCCAGCAGTTTTTCAATCATCCTGTTGACAAACTCAAAACATAACCTCCTTGGCAGAAGTAATAAATGAATCAGCTGAGTATCAATGTGTCAATCAAGAACATTATTGCATTTATTAAGAAATTAGCCTAAATCATTCATAAAAGCTGTAATGTGGAATTCTGTGAAATGTTTCACTCTAAAACTGCAGTTTTCAAACCATCGAAGGGAAATGTGATAATAAAGTTCATGCAGAGCTTTGAAAATGAGAAAACAATCCCACCTCAAGGGTTCATTCAGTTGCTGTTCCTGAGCTTTTGATCATGATCTTCCTCAGCAGATTTTCCAGGAATCGTAAATGTTCATATTTCCATCTCCTCTGAGCGCCTTGAGGACTTCCCGTCGTGTCCTCTGAAGCCTTTGTGCACTCTGCAGTCTGCACATTTGCATATTTGCACCTTCAGGGTGTGCAAAATTTTATATCACGGTTTGCTGTACAACTGTGACATTTTACAGTTTATATAGTGCACAGCCCTGCACACTGCACGGGCCAATATATACTGTGGTATTTTAATGCTCATCTTTTATATTTTTACACTTATTCTAACCGTTACTATGACTACACATTATCCTTTTTAACACAGCCTTACTCATATTCCAACCTTTATTTTATTGCATTTGTTGTATGAACCTGGGACAAGTTGAATCCATGCTGGCCCAAAAGCTTTTAAGGTTTAAGACCACGCTTGAGCTTAGAAACAGGGACAGAGAAATCCTTCTGCTGAAAAGTTCAAAGGTCCAGAAACGTTATTTCTCAATCGATGTTTCCAATATAAGAACAGGCTTTGAACCTCATTACACTGTTATTTTCAAAGTTATTTATTTTCTTCTGTTTTCCCTTTTTAATATTTTTTTTTCTTGATCATGATTTTGGTTATTATCAAGAAAACCATGGAAAATGTCACCAGAATATTACAGCCATGCTACTTGTTGTGCTAAATGCTAACATCACATGCTAAAAATGGCGATGCTAACATGCTAGCTGTTAGCAGGTGTAATGTTACCACGTTTACTGCCTTATATTAGCATGTTAGCAAGTTAACATTTGCTAATAATCATTAAATGTACAACAAACTCTTAATTGTCAGTTTCTAACTAAAGCTAATCAGCTAATCAGACTTCGACATGCTAACGTGCTAACATGGTAATGTTTAAATTTGTTCTGTTCATGAACTTGAAGTCTTCATTCGGAGACAACATGGACAATATAAGACCTTAATTACCTGAAACTACTAAAATATAGCGTTATCAGTGTAAATAAATGGTAATAAATCACTCTACATAGACAGCAACTTACGGTTACCACCTTATACCGCCAAACATTTACAGTCATGGAGAAAATTATTAGACCATTGTTTTCTTCAATTTCTTTTTCATTTTAATAACCAAAATTATTATCAAGAAAACCATGGAAATTGTCTCGATATCAGCTCTTAAATTCAACTCTTATGAGCTATTTTTGTTGTTGTCATCATATTTGTCCAAACAAATGTACCTTTAGTTGTACCAGTCATTAAAATGAACAAGAAATTGAAGAAAACTGTATATATCATCTAAATTTAGCACTTCAAAACTGTAAATATTGCTTCCCAAGTGATACATTTTAATGTCTGGACAAGTAAACAGCTGAACTCCCTGATCTCTGACATAAAAGCTATAAAGTCTGTACTTGCCCCCATAAAAACTGGACATCAAATAAATAAAAGCGAGACTCTACTGGCAATAATTGGGCTGCTGATCAAAGCTAATCCTAAAATAAGCCACATGAATGTGAACATTTGCAGTGTCGCCGAGATGGTCTGGATTTAAGGCGGAGAACTAATGACATCAGCCTGGTCCTTATCCTCTCACACATATAATGAAGGACCGGAAGAGTCTGAGAGGCTTTAGAGTGATGTAACACGACCACACAAGAGACTTAGACGCCGACACAAACACACACAGGAGAAGATGCTTTTAGTGTGTGTGTGTGGGGATTCAGAGTGTTCACCTGGAGGTTTTTTTAGATGAAACCCCCTGCCCTCTTTCCTCGTTTCCTTTCCTCTTAAGCGTTCAGCTGGTTCCCTGTGGCTGCCCTGCAGGAGGATATTACTTCTTTTTTAAGCTTAGAGAGGTCACAGTGGACGGATGATGATTTTTACACCGGGTCAAAAACGGAAAAAACACCTACAGACAAAAAAAAAGAGAGATGTTGACACATGTAGAGTGAACCAGCCAAATTTAAAAAGCCATCTGAAGCTCACAGATCTCAAACTCTGAGTCTGAGGATTAAGAAAGTGGATCACCTCCTCTAGCTGGAGAGGATTTTAAAGGGACAGTGACGGATCTGTGACCTCTATCCGCTTCTAAAGTTAACAGTCTTAAAGCCTCAATGTACCTGTGACAACATAAACATGTAGGAAAGCACTGACACAGAGATAAATAATCTTATCCTAAAGCCACTTCCATCGTTGTGCTTCTTTCGTTGCAGTGTTGGAAAAAGTATTTATTCAGATCTCTTACTTAAGTAAAAGTACTAATACCACACTGTGAATTTGATTGTGTTTTTTTAATGTTAAATCTTGACCTGAAAATTGATTTATTTAAGCAATGTTTTAGGTTTGTAAAGATAGGGCTCATTTTAATATACTGTAATGAGTTTTATTTAAAAAAGTCTTATCACTTTACATTTATCATGTTTCTCATGTTAAATCTCGACCTGAAAAGTTACTAAAGCTGTCAGAGATAAATGTAGTGGAGTAAAAAGTACAATATTTGCCCCTAAAATGTAGTGGAGTAAAAGTATAAAGTTACATTTTTGGAAATACTCAAGTAAAGTACAAGTACCTCAAAACTCTGAGTAGATGTACTTAGTTACATTCCACCACTGTTTGGTTTCTTGAGAATTAGGTTTTTGTACAAAAATTCTACATTTTATGCATGTTTTTTCCTTTTAGACTCTGAACTAACCTTTCTATAACACCAAAATCACACAATAACTCACACAAACTAACAGATCGAGGCAGCAGTAGACCAGCAACCCCTATTAGTAAAATTGGTCTTTTTGTCAATGGAGTCTGGTGGCTTTGAAGAGAGCAGATAACAGCTTCAGTTTCCTGTTAGAAAGGGCTTTCTGACAGCATTTCTTTTCTTTTCTTTTTTACATGTTATTTACAGTTATTATTACAAGCATTGGTTGAAGAAGTATTCAGATCATTTACTTAAGTAAAAGTACTAATACCACACTGTGAAATTACTCCACTGCCACTTACTTAAGTAAAAGTCGAAAAGTATCAGCATCAAAATGTACTTAAAGTATCAAAAGTAAAAGTACTCGTTATGCAGAATGACCCCACTCTATATAATTAGATTATTTGTATGGATGTATTGACGTAAGCAGCGTTTATATATTTAGACTGTCATGAGGTTTAATTTAAGAAAAAGAAAATGTTTTTTATGTTAAATCTTAACCTGAAAAGTCATTAAAGCTGACAGCTAAAAGAAGTGGAGTAAAAAGTACAATATTTGCCTCAAAATGTAGTGGAGTAGAAGTAAAAAATATATAATGGAAATACTCAAGTACCTCAAAATTGCACTTAAATATAGTAATTCAGTAAATGTACTTAGTTACATTCCACCACTGATTATATGATAACATATTTACCAGGTAAATTAAATCATTAATCAATCCCCTCCACCGATGGTTGCGATTGTATAAAAAAAAGAAAACCCTTTGAACATTGGAAAAATATATAGCTTCATGAAATCAAGTGCTAAAAACAACAACAAACAAAGCTTGAAATATGTCCCTTAAAGTCGAGTGCCCAGATGATCAGCGACCTGCCTAATAGAGCTGTCGCCTGGAGAGAATAAATCTAAAGCGTCCGTGGGCGAGGCGCCCCGGAGGGTCAGGTGTTTTATGGGGTGTGTGGTCTGGTGGAGAGGTGAGATCGAACATCGTGTCCAAGATTCTGCAATCACTGCCAGACTTGAGGTCCTCATATCTGCCTGTCAGCTGCCCACAAATCTGCTGCAGCCAGAGGAGGAATCTGACATTAATGTGCGCTAACAATTTCATAGGTAACATTTAATCTCCTCGACTCCTAACTGCAGCGCTGATATACATTTGGCCCTGAGCTTGAAAATAATCACGTATTCTTGGACTTTTGGTGGAAGAAGTATTCAGATCTCTTACTAAAGTAAAAGTATTAATACCACACTGTGAAATTACTCCACTACAAGTAAAAGTCCTGCATTCAAAACTTACTGAAGTAAAAGTATAGTAAAAGTATTAACATTAAAAAGTACTCATTAACCACTAAGATTGATTTACATATTCCAAATATATTTGCAGGTATTTGGTCATAAAACAAAGTATTCGACAAATATTAAACTGATGATGCCAAATTAAAAGTTAAGTGATCACTTAAAACTTTAGGATATATTCTCCTGAATTGTCTTCCATGAATTTCGGTATAATATTTCATGGCGATCCATCCAAAAGTCGAAATATTTTAGTCTGAACCAAAGAAATAGATCGACCGAATACCGTTAGATTGACTTTGCCATCCCTAGAGCCACAGCAATGAGTTCATTAAATATTTGACAAATAATGAGAATGAAAACAAACATAGAAAAGCAAGTATCCATATTGTCTAGTTCACGTTATTCTGAGCCATTTACTGCAGCTTGTTGGTGTCATCCTGAGGTGATGATGAGTTTGTCTTTTATTAGCCGAGGCATGATGGACAGATGGGGGTGCAGGAGTGTCTGCAGCCTGGTTTCGAGGTAAAGCGAAAGTGTTGGTGTGTCTGATTGGGGAAATCGCAAGATATTTAGAGCCTTAAGTGTGACTGACAGTTTTGATTGCGGAGTAGTTAGGACGGGGAATGAGCAGAGAGATGGAGATTATGTGAGACGAGGAGGAGAAGGAGAAGAAGAAATTGTCAGTGCTGACAGATGAAAATGACATCCGGAGTCCCTCGTTCGGCAAAAAACGCTCTGGGACTGTAATTATTCTCAGCAAAATATGGATCAGGTTAAAGTGTGAAGAAATGAAACCAAGACGGCAAATATTTGGAGATCATAGCACAATATCTAAAAGATGCTTCTACAGATTTTAGTTTATGATTAAAGCTGCACTAAGCAATACTTCGAAGTCAATTTGATGCTGATACTATGAAATGTAGTACTATTTTGAAGCAGATTAAACACTTGCACTTAAGGAAAGTTTGATAAAATGCTGCAGTTGTTGTCGTCCAACATGTTTGATATCAGTTCAGTTCAGTTTGACTGAATACTTTGTTAGTCAGTTTGTGGGTTTGACTCTCATTGTGGAGAAATGAAAATAATTTTCTCTTATTTGACGAAACAGTTCTTGCTTGAATATAATTTTGTGGACACAAAATGCAGTTAAACAGTTTGGGGTTTTTATTAACAATATTTTTATTAGTTTTCAAGTTTTACAATAAAATTCGAACAAACAAAAGTAAATGATAACATACATAAAGAATGCAGAGCAAAACCCAAACCTTCATACACACACACCCATTCACACCAGGTAGATTTGCACAAAATGATATATGTATACCTACACGCACACATACATACACATGCATGCACACATATGCATACCTAAACAACATGTACATACATATATTCTTATAAAGACACCCATATACAAACTTATATACACGTAAACATATACACATAATAATAATAATAATAATAAAGATAATTTGGATTTCATGACCATATTTTCCAGATGCTATAATGTCCACATATGGTTCCCACAATTGTACAAATTCCTTCAGCTTTCCTTTGGTAATGTAGGTCAGTCTTTCCAATCCGATGCACTCTGATAGTTCTTTTTTCCATTGGCAGTTAAACTTTTAAATCACAACATATTGTATTGCAATACTCACCATATCGCACAATGCTTAAAATCGCAATTATATCGTATCGTTGGACCTCTGGAGATTCCCACCTCTGCTGTGTTCTCTTATTGCTTTCTATTTGTTTTGAATGCCTTATTTAACACTAAATGGTACTTTTATTGCACCGTTCTGGACAGACGCTTTATGGGGACAAGCATCAGAGATGTCACAGGCTCCATTACCTCTTCATTAAACCAGCTATGAGGAAGCCGGTTTAATGTTCATGTTGTTAGGAGCCTGCTGAGGGAAATACCTCAGCACTGCAGTTATTAAAAACTGTCAGAGTCGAACCTCTAATTACACCCTCCATTTGCCTGCATGCAGCAACACAAAAGCCTAAAGAGTGATGGGTCCCTCTCATCGCCCTGGTTTCTGCAGTGTTTGCCAAAAGTGTGGTTTTAGACATGTTTGTCTTGTGTTTCGCTGTCCGGGAACGAAACTGTGCAGCCTTAGAAGTCTGTTGGCAATTTCCACAGCTGTGGTGCCCTTTAAATTGGTGGGATGTTGATGGGACAGTGTCCATTCGCCAGACAGAGAGAGAGAGCCGGTGGTGAAGCTGATGGGGAGATAACGAGGTCTTTCCAGGAGTCTCTGCAGGATGTGGATGTGCTGAAGGTATAGGGCTTAATAACGCTCCTAATCAGGTGCTAGTTATGGAGCAGCAGGAGAGCTAACAGCAGGAGATTTGGACGGAAATGAGAGCGCTTGAATGGCACGAGGAGTGATTGGCAGCTCTGAGTTTGACATCCCCCTGTGTGCTGTTGCACAGCGTGTGTACGAGAGACGAGATTTATTCAGCCAGTGTGTTTCAGACCGGGCTGAGTGGGAGTATCAGCCGTCGATGTTGTGTTATTTTCCTCCCTGCAAAAAACAGAAAAATGTTCCCAATCTGCTGTTGTATTATCCTATTGTATTATGTATCCCTGAGGGAGCGTCACTAAATAGCTTGCCCGCTGCACGAGGGATCAGTGACAAATCCCCCAGCAGGGGAAAGTGATAATCTCAAGGAGCATAATCTCGTCCCAGAGGAGAACAAAATACTCTCTGTGTTTCTCTTTCCTGCTGCCTTTTTAAGTCTTCTGGGAAGCTCCAGATCAACACTAACTAACTTACTAACTTCTCCTTCTATCTTCTGCATATCAAAGTCTGCCATGATGGTGGAATGAATTGTTTATCCATAAATACCATAGACTGTATAAATAATGGACGTAGTCACTGTGACGTCACCCGTTGGTTTGTGGCCCGTTGGAAGCATCAAGTTCAACGTTACACTCGTCGCCATCTTGTTTCCGATACCTGGAGCAGACCATATTTGGACTTTGGAGGAGCAAAAGGGATCTTTCAACCTGACTGAGTGAAGGCGGTGCTCATTCATGTTAGCATTAACATGAGCATAAAATGAGCAGCGACTCCTTGTCTGTTAGTCCAACCAAACACTGAACAAGACATTTTTACTGAACAAAACGTTCAAATAAACTGTCATTAAGTGAAAATACAGTGAAAGGGTCAAAGTTATGAGACCAAACCGCTAAACGTCCTTTTTTAAAAATATATATAACTTTATTGACACGTTGCCGTGGATACACATTGTTCTGCTTCTCTCCTCATAACGGCTCTCCTTGTTAGCCACCTGTCAATCAAAGGTAGCCACGCCCCAAATCATATGATTCTTTATCTTCTATTTTCTTCTAAATGGGGCCATTATTTGAACTATTAACATCAAATTGTCTTGAAGAAGATTTTTTACTAGCGATTGAGACCGTAGTGTTGTCCTAAAAATTCTGAGGTCATAAATCAAGTGAGAAGTTTACTCATTTTGTATTGAATTGAATGGACCGAAATGCTTCTGCAGCCGTGGTCAGCGCCCCCTGCTGGAATTTTTGGTAGAATGCAGGCTGAAGGCACTTCCTGGTTTGCCTCCCTGTTTCATTAGAGCATTGAAGAAATGTTATTTTGATTGAGTGACTGAATTTAAATCCATCCAGACAGTTTTGGACTGACTCCACTCAGTCGATCACAGCTGGACTTGGTCCTTGATTGATTACCTCCTATTAAGTAATTGCTGAAGTTCTTCCAGTCAGACCAGTTTGCAGAATTTTAACGGGAAAGCCTCCACCAACAGTGGTGCATTGAATATCTGGCTTTTTTGGTAACTAATTATAATCATAAATTAATGCAGCTCTGTGTCGGGTTGATGCCTGTTTGAAGTACAGTAACTGCTTTTTAGTTTTTTGCAGGGATGGATCAATCCAATATTTGAAATTAAATGCAGACTTTTTAGCATTAAAAAATGCAGTGTTTCAGCAATATTGCATTGCATAAAAAGATCCAGATAACTTTCACATAGTGGGGTAAACACGTTTTAAATTTGGGGAAAAGAGATTACTACTTATTTGATGGTAATCTTTTAAAAGTGAGTGAGTCTCTAGTTTTTTTTTTACATGTTTCTCTGTTGGTTTTCACTCCTGGCATGCTAGTTAAATCTGCATAAACGTGTTTCTCAGGCTGTTGCAAGATGCACCATGTCAAGTAAACTGGATTCTCATTTTTTTAAAAGACTTAAGTTGTGGTACATGGTATCTTAAAGCGACACGATCAGGCACCCGTGTTTGCGGTTTATTATCGAAACAAAAAAGTTTCATGTTTCTACGTATCCATGTCACTTCTTGTTCACTTACCTACATTTATTTACTGTTTAAACTGTCTTTTACTACATATAGTCATTTTATTTTACCAGTATTATACCAGTTAGAACCATTTTCATTTCTAAACTATAGTTGCAAAATACCAAGACAATATAAGAATTAATAGAGGAAAATCTAATAATGCCAAGAATAAAAAGAATAGTGGACTGGTGTCCACATCCTACAGAGGCTTTTAAAAGTCGTCAAAGGTTCAGCACCTCCGTTAGTCGAGACTGTCATGTCAAGAACAGCACTTAAGTCCTCCACGCCTCATTAAGATTTGATTATCCCGTCTCCCCAGGAGTAATGTAATTAGTGTAACCAGGAAGGTGAAGCAGGAGGCGTGAATAAAGCCCCGGCCTCTGCAGCTCAGACACCTTCAGTTAAAGGCTCCGCTGTCTCTCAGGGCAGAGTTTTCTTTCTGCTTGTGGAAGACTTGGATGGATTTATTTGGTGGGGTGTTCTTGGTCCGCCTTACATTTTTAAATTAAAAATATACATCGTTTTTGGACCATTATTATTACCATATCTGCAGAAAACATGATGAATTGTCCTGTTTGGTAAATGGTAAATGGACCTGCACTTATATAGCGCTTTTCTAGTCGCTTTGCGACCACTCAAAGCGCTTTACACTACAGACTGCGCTCATTCACCCTTTCACACACACATTCATACTGGTGGCAGAGGCTACCCTAAACGGTGCCACCTGCCACCATTGGGAATTCATTCACACACCGATGAACACAGCACATCGGGAGCAATTTGGGGTTCAGTATCTTGCTCAAGGATACTTCGACATGTAGGCTGCGATGGTCGGGGATCGAACCACCAACCCTTCGGTTGGGGGCCAACTCTCCCAACTGAGCTACAGTTGGGAGAGTTGCCGCCCTGGTGCCTTCTAGTGAATAAAAAATGAAGACGTGCCCTCTAGTAGAGAAAACATGATGAAGAGTCTGATGAATTGCCTTCTTCAGTGCCTAATAATGGAGAAAACCTCATGAATGGCACTGTTTAGTGCCTTCCAGAGGAGAAAACATGATGGAAAACAGTATTAAGTGCCTTCCGGGACAGAAAACGTGAAAAATTGCCCTCTATGGGGGGCTTCTGGTGGAGGAAAAATCCTGAAAACGTTATTATGTGCCCACTTAGGTGCCTTCCTGTATAGAAAAAAATATGAAAAACTGTAATAAGTGCCCACTTAATTGCCTTCCAGCGGTGAAAACATGATAAATTGCCCTGTCCGGTGTCCTTAAGGGGATAAAACATGTACCCTTCGGGGGGCCTTCTGTTGGAGAAAGCATGATACATTGTCCTGTTTGGTACCTTCTAGTCGAAACAGAAAGAAGCAGTGCCATTTAAGGGGCCTTCCAGTAGAGAAGAAATCATAAAAACAGTATTAGGTGCCCACTTAAGTGCCTTCCATTAGAGAAAACATGATAAATTGCTTTCTTCAGTGCCTAATAATGGAGAAAACCTTGATGAATTGCCCTGTCCAGTGCCTTCCAGAGGAGAAAACATGATGGAAAACAGTATTAAGTTCCCACTTAAGTGCCTTCCGGTTGTGAAAGCATGATAAATTGCTCTGTCCGATGTCTTCTAGTGGATAAAACATGAAGAAGTGCCTTTTAGGAGGCCTTATGGTGGAGAAAAAATCATGAAAAACAGTATTAGGTGCCCACTTAAGTGCCCTCCAGTCGAGAAATTATGATAAATTGCCCTGTCCGGTGTCTTCAAGGGGATAAAACATGGTAAATTGTCCTGTTTGTTGCCTTCTCGTGGGTAAAAAGAATTCCCCTCTTGGGGGCCTTCTGTCGGAGATAATATGATAAATTTTCCTGTTTGGTGCCTCCCAGTGGAAGACTTGGATGCCTTTATTTTGTGGGGAGTTTGGGGTCCTCCTCCAAGAAAATTTTACATTTTTAAATTAAAAGTATACAAAGTTTTTGGACCATTATTATTACCATATCCGCAGAAAACATGATGAATTGTCCTTATTGTTGCCCTCTAGGGAGAAAAAAATCATGAAAAACAGTATTGTGCCGACTTAAGTGCCTTCCGGTAGAGAAAACATGATAAATTGCCCCGTCTGGTGCCTTCCAGTGGAGAAAAATGTGATGAAATGCCTTTTAGTTTGCCCTGGAAATGAAGAAAACCTGATGTAGTGCCATACAGGATGCCCTACATGTTGAAGAAATCAGGCTGCATGCTGCTGGCGGCTTTTTTACATTTTTCCGTCACCTTCACACCAACAACTCCTCATAACCTCAGACGACCGGAAACTTCTGCAAAAGTTTCCCATCAGAGCTAAAAACAAAGACTGAGCTTTGAGGCTCGCCTGGCTGTGATGAGATGTGACAGGCTGGATGCGAGGGACGAGACCCCCGAAACCAACAGAACGCCAAATCGACCGGCGAACGACTTCGTTGCTTCTTCATCCCTCGGGCCTTCTCAATCTGAGCTCACAGTCGGGATATTTTGAAACATCACGGCCAGTTTTTCGACGACCTCGCAGATTAAATGCTGCTGCTGTTGTTGTCGTTGTCTCTCTGCAGCGGGTCACTCAGACATGAATTATATATGCAAACATGCCTGCTCGTTTGTGAATAAATCATTACACTCCCAGACATGAATGAGCCTCCGAGTGTGTGTCGAGTCTCAGAAATTCAGTCACGTTTCGGTTCTACTAAAGTAAATATCCTCGTTTAATCCGCAGATAGCAGCTGAAACTGTGATTCTCAAGCATACAAATGAATCTGTGGCTTTTCTGGAATTGAATGCGATTAAAATATGAACAAAAACATCCAACTAACATCCTGGCCAGCTCCCTCCTCCTCCTCCTCCTCAGTCTGTTTGTATGTAAACTCGGACCAGAGCGAGCTTCCCACTCCCCTGCTTCATAATTACGAGATGAAGCAAGTTGAAATCCACCTAATTAGGACCTGAGGGCAAAGAGAGAGAAATAACCTCACACAATTAAAAAAATAAGAGGGTAGATGTGGTGTATTAACAACAAGACATCATATTTGTATGAGCAAGTTTACTGCAGGATAGAAAACATCACAGAGTACACCATGTTAAGTAATTATACTACAAAAGCTCCCGATTGAGGAGCTCTTCCTCGCTGCTAATGATCTAAGCATTTTAATTCAGCAGCATGTCTGTGGGCTGGTTTCGGCTATTTCCGTGTTGGCAGGGAGAAAGCGGCATGCAAAAACTCCCCGGTGTCTCAGTTTAAAACGCTGAGATGCTTTGATTGGAATTTCTAAGATGGAAGCTTTTAGTCTGTCACCAACTCAAAAACAGGAAATCTGAGGGAAAGAAGTTTGAATAAAGGGTGTCGGGGGAGAAAAACAACAATAAAAGCCTGTTAAAAACTGTTATTACATTATAAAAGGTCCACTTGGTTTTTAAAAGTTATTTCTCTGTCTTATCCATTGATTTCAGTTTTTTGTAGACCCTTTTCCAGTTTTTCAAACAGTGTTAAGGTCCATAAGCATGCAGTTCAATAATGAAAGAATGGTTGAGTGCAATAGCTTGTCAGGGGCTAAAACTACCAAAGATGGTGACCGAATATCAGATCTGTGTACTGTTAATGAATGGGTATAATATATATATTTTTGTGTTGGATCAATGGGAAGAAATCAACCATTTTTGTATGTTCTGATTTGTTGATTTGATTTACACATCCGCTGTAGTGAGTGAGGGGGAACAGGAACACAAACAGACCGGGAGCCGTGTTTGTGGAACGTAGATGCAGTTAATAAGTTCAAAACACATACACAGAGGGATATTTGTGTGGTTTAAACAGTTCTCTATGCAGATAATGCTTCACTTAACACTTGAAAAACAGACTTAAATCTTAAAAAGCACGGACTTGGGGCGCCATACATGGTGAACGCAGCATTTGGGGTTCAGTATCTTGCCCAAGGATACTTCAACACAGGCTTTTATTAAAAAAAGAAAATCAGAGCAGCTCTGACTGGCACTTTTTAGAGTGTTCGACACAGCGCATTGTAGCCAGTTACCCGGATGTCGGCCATATTGGAAGTACTCGGATGTAAACAAACAATGAACAGCACGCTGAATGTTCATTTTAAGCAGGATTTAAAATGTCTAAACTACTAAAAAGCCCAGAAGAACGTACGTAAACGGCTCTTAGGTAAAAACAAATCCTACGAACTCTCAGTAGTACTCTTAAGCACATTTCACTGCTGACGTGTTGGCATGGTTGTGTTTTCTTTTGTTCAGTTCAATAAAATACATTACAGTGAAATTTCCGTCATATTTATATATTAATTTATTCATTTCCTCTGTGTGGCGTCTACACACGGCCCTGCAGTCCTTTTTATGGGCCCTTTTATGGGCATTAATGGGCGGTTACCTATGCTAATCCTATGTTAATTAGACTCACCTGGCACCCCCGCTCAATTTACGAGGAGATGGCATTCATCAATTTAAGAACACGGCTGCGAACAATTCAGCGGCTTAAGAACACGTTGATGAATCTGACGTAGGGTCTTCTTAGAAATCTTCTTAAGAAGGACTTAAGAAAGAATCGAAGAAGATATTGGTGAATGAGGCCCAATGACTCCCAGCTTGAGCCTTCTGTTTCTTTATGTAAACAAAAGGATGACCAGCGGACAGCAGCTCTATCAGGCGTCCATTTGATCCATTACACTCTGCAGCTGTGTCCTCTACACACCACTCTCTAACTGTTGTCAATACGTCCCTTCCTCTGCCGCTCGCTTCCACATGTTTCCCAGAGGAGGGGCAGGCTTTATAGATTTCCCATCGGGGGTTTATCTTCTTGATCACTGGGCCGGGATGGAGAAGACAGACGGTTGATTTATCCTCCTCCTCCTGAGTTAGGCAGCAGGACAAGGACACGCTGACCCATTTGAAAACTATCTGCCTGTGTGTGTGTGTGTGTGTGTGTGTGTGTGTGTGTGTGTGTGTGTGTGTTTGACGGATGTTCATTTCATGGCGTGCGAGTGTTTGGAGCTAATGAGTGATGCCGGTGTCTGCTGGTGTCGAGGAGACTGACGCGCAGGCTCAGGTCTTCATCATATATCAGATTGTGTTATGACACCTGGCTGTCATTGTGTGAGGTTGACTGATGCGCAGATGCTCCTCGATTTATAGAAAAGACACTTCTGTGAAGGTTGCACCACAGAGTCCAATTTTAAACTCTGACAAACAGCCGTGAACTCTGTTTTGGGATGACAGTAGGAGGACTAACTTTAGGGAAGCTACTTTCTCATCTCAGTAGATATTACTAGTGATGGTGAGAGTGAAAAAGGGCTGATGTGTCACTTTAACCCTTTATTGGGCGAAGAACTATATTTGGTTACTTCAGTGGATATCAAAATGAGGTCCCCATGTCTCTCTGGGAGGTCGTAGAACTACATATACCGTATAATAATATTTAGAGAAAAAAGCTGCAAAAGTACTAGATTAAAGTGGCAAATCTACAAGAAAAAAAATTGCAGATTTAAGAGATTTAAAGTAGCAAATCTGAGCGAAAAAGTTGCAGATTTACGAGAAAAAAGTGTGGAAAAAAGCAACTTTTTTCTCGCAGATTCACCACGTTAAATCTCTTAAATTTGCACATTAGATTTGTCACTTTAATCTCGTAAACTTTTTTCTCAAAATATTAACCCCCTCCCCCGGGTCCGTATGTTTTGGTTTTTGGGTTTGTTTGTTTTTTACAGATTCTGGCCGTATGTAATATCTTCCAATATTCTCTAGGGTTGAAATTTGGAATTTGCAAGTATTTCAATGAGTGCCCTATTAAGGGTTAAGGTTGATGTCACTATTTAGGTTGATCTCTCACTACTTATTATGATACGTCGATTTTACAAGTGATACAGTCATGGAAAAATGATTAGACCACCCTTGTTTTCTCTAATTTCTTGTTCATTTTAATGATTTTGGTTATGATCAAGAAAACCATGGAAAATGTCTAGATATCAGCTCTTATATTAAACTCTTATGAGCTATTTTTGTTGTTATCATTATATCTGTCCAAATAAATTTACCTTTAGTTGTACCAGGCATTAAAATTTACAAGAAATTAGAGAAAGCAAGGGTGGTCTAATATTTTTAGTAAGTAAGTAAGTAAGCCATACAATTCACTGTAGTTTATATATATTTCAGAGTAAAAGCTTTGTGTTAACAAATGAAGGGATTCGGCTCACAGAAACGCTACATGGCTTTTATTTTGAAAGAGAAACAACAGAGGATTATGACATCTTTATATATATATATTTTAATTACAACTAAGGATATTTCACATGATTGGGGAGCATATTTTGATACTGTATTTTAACATCTTTATTTAAAATTTTAGTGTATTTCAATAGACAATTTCCAGTGCATAACTTTTTATAAGCTACAATGGCAGGAAGTCTTAACATTTACTGCTGAAATGACATTTTTATGAATAAACAAACACATCTGTAGTTTGTCGATACAAAAACAGTAAAACTTTGCACTTTACATGGATCCAGCTTACTTCCTGAGCGGTTTATTCGATCTTTATCCTCTCTCCGCCTCCTAAATATCCAATTTATGGCCCCCAAATCCCTCATACTGCTCATCTCTGCAGGTCTAAAGTGCAACCACATTTCCCTTCCCCCCCCAAAGAGGGCAAAACAAAACTCTGATCCATTAGATCTACTTCTCAGCAGGACATTTCATTCCCAACATCCCATCCTCTCATCAATCAATACCCTCATATCGGACGCGGAAGCTGTTTGATGACTGCAGCCTTTTAGCGATCATACAGGCGTGACATCCAGAATATATTACCCTCCCAGGACCGCCTGTCTGTGGCCTCAGAAGATTTAAGTGCCCCACTGACGGGAAACATGACGGCTGTTATTGAGCCATAAATGTCTACCTGCTGAAATTACCTCTGAATGGGACAAACTGAGCAGAAATCGGTTCATGGATTGGAGTCACGAGGCGTCTCCTCCCGCTGGTTTCCCCTCCGAGGTAGACGCCTAATTACACTGATCATCCATCGACGATTGCAAATGAGGAGGTGCCCCATGCTGTGTGGAAAACACGCCTAACAATGTTAACATTGGGAAATATATTGGCGGGGGGACTGAATCAAAGAAAGCTTAGTGAAAACTGGGGGCAGAATACAAATGAGGTTTTGAGCTTGAAAAGGACATCAAAAGGCTCCGGAGCTGCTGTAGCGCCGCGACAGAAGGCTGTTATTTGATAAACTTAGCAGGGGGAGTTGAGGAGTGTGAGCTGTGGGAGTGTTTGCATCCCAGTGGACTTACTCACCATTACACCTGAGGAACAGTGCGAGGCTCTCTCTGCCTGGTCTGAGTGATTTAACAGTCGCTTCTGTGTGTTTGTTTATTGTCACCGTTTTCTGAAGGTCACGGATCAGAGGCTTTGTGTGTGTGAGTGTGTGTGGGGGGGACGTGTGTTGTTTCCGTGATGTTTTCACGGCCACCTCAGCCGCCCATTAATGCTCTTCCTCCCGCTCCGAGCTTGCCGGTTGCCATGGAAACGCTGTCTCCGTGCCGCTGCATCCTATCACTCTCACTCTTCAAGAGGACCGCCAAGGTGAGCCGCTCAGGATCAGCGGGGGTCCCTTCAGGATGGAGGAGGGGTGGGGTGTGTGTGTGTGTGTGTGTGTGTGTGTGTGTAGAAAGGATCTGGGTGCAGATGACAACCTGCATGGATGTCAAGAACAAGGTTCAAGCCGATCTGGCTAAAACACCCCCACCCCCACACAGAGCTTTCCTTCAGGTCACTAACAGGCGGGTCAGGAGAGAATCCCCGGAGCGGCGAAGCATCACAGCTGCATGACAAGTGGCGAGACGAGGGCTTTTCTTCACACATCACACATGCAAGAGGCACAACATTTACAGCAGCTGAACCACCTGGTCTGATCTCTCTCTCTCTCCCCGTCAGCTATCACTTTCCAATAAAGCAGAAATGCTAAATAAGTAATCTAAAAGTAGACATGGAAATGTAGTTGTATAAGGTGTAATATCTCTTGCAGGTTTGAGCTGAACACCTACTGCATCATTTTTCATTCATTCCACTGGCTGGGGTACTGACAGACAACCATCCACGCTCTCATTCACTCCTACGCCAGAGAGAACCTGAGAAAATGCAGAAGAGCTGTAAGCTGTATTTGTACCCGTGGCCCTGTTGCTGTGAGGTGAAAGTGCTAACCACTACACCACCCTGTAGCCCCTGCATAGTTTTGAAAAAATATTTTTTTAAAGTTGGCAAAAACGGGAACAGGGTGTTGGAGCTTTGATTTGACAGGTATAAGTCCCGCCCCTTTGTTATTAGACACTGCTCCTCCGTAAAGTGGCGCCCTCTAGTGGCCGTAGTAATGATCAACAACAACAATGAATTAAGAACAGAGAGCATGAAAAGTAGCTGTTAGAGAAGGTGGGAGGGATGGACGACGCCTCAAACAAATCCCTCAGGAGACCAGCGTTCGTGTCGAAAAAACAAAAAAACATTGTTATTTGAAGAAACGTATCTTCAATGCATCAAGTTTTAACGTAACCAATATAGGTTTGTCACTTCTGGTGTTTGACTCGTCAATTGCGCCTACTTCGCTTTTGGCATTTACAAGCATTTATTGTACTTTTTTAACTCACCCTAACCCATCTTTAAGAAGAGACTGAAGACCCAGCTCTTTACTGAACACCTTCACACTTAATCTACACAGATGATAACTATATATATATATATATATATATATATTGTTGCAATGTGAGGTGCAGGGAAACATAGTGAGACTTGAGGAGGACAAAAACTATCACAATAGCCAGGAGTTATGCTGAAAAATAACTTAGACTTTTATTTTCAGTCTCAAAAAGAATCAAAATGAAACAAGACAAAACGGGTCACAGCTCAAACAGTTCAGACGCCGCTCTCCCTCTATATCAGCCCCGGCCACTGTCATTTCACTCATATATATAGGATGAGAGCCCGCCTTGCCAGTTCAAACTGGCCTATCAGGACAGCACTATAACAGAGGTCACAAGGTTAAACACAAATATATATACATATTCTTAGGTTGCTCATAACAACAAACCCCATTTAATTTCTACATTAGGAGATCCTTAATGTCATACCTTCAAATTAAGTGAAACATTTCTCTATCATTTAATATTCATCTTAATTTGCTGTCATCTGTATTACACACCCTTTAACCAATCAGCTGCAGGTACCCACCTACTCACAAACAACATAAAAGGGCTGCAACTGAGGCGTGCTTCCTCTTTAATCACCAGCACAAGATGGCCTCCACAAAGGACTCAAAGGACAGGTTATGACTTTAACTAAAACTGAGCTTTATGCAAAATAAACAATGTGTATCTCCTAAATTTATCATCAAACTATTTTATACCAAATAAAGGAAACAAAGAAAACTGTATGAGTTTGTGTACTTTTGTTAAAGAAAAAAAAAGGGTTTAAGCAAAGCTAGTGAGGGAGTTGATGCTTCCTCACATTTCACACCTCCTCCCCCTCTGGCTTACACAGGTCAGGCAAACGGGAAAGATAGTCAGCAATTATGTTTTTCTTACCCGGACAATGCTGTATGGTGAACTGGTATGGCTGGAGGGCTAGGCACCAACGCAGGATCCTTGCATTCTGATGCTGCTTGGAATGCATCCACTTCAAAGGCCTGTGGTCAGTCTGTAGCACAAATCGTCTTCCCAAAAGGTAGTACTTCAACGAATCTACAGCCCATTTGATAGCCAGCCCCTCTTTTTCCACAGTAGAATATTTTTTCTCACGGTCAAACAGTTTCTTACTCAGGAATAGGACAGGCTTCTCCTCACCAGGCTCTCCTTGGGCTAGCACAGCTCCTAGTCCAACACCCGAGGCATCGACCTGCACCAGGAATGGTTTTTCGAAGTCTGGGCTCTGCAGCACAGGGGCTTGACAAATCTGCCTCTTTAAGGCCTGGAAAGCATATTCACAGTCATTATTCCAAATCACTTTGGTGGGTGATTTTTTTGTTAGGTCAGTGAGTGGTGCTGCCAGTGTAGCAAAGTGGGGAATAAACCTTCTGTACCAGCCCACTAGTCCTAGAAAAGACCTTACTTGTTTTTTAGTAAGGGGTCTGTTGATCATCTGTATGGCCTTTACCTTTTCTATTTGTGGCTTTATGTGCCCATGGCCTACCAGGTACCCAAGGTATTTCACCTCCTCTTGAGCCCATGAGCATTTGTTGGCATTCAGGGTCAATCCAGCATGCTGTATCTTTTCCAGGACAACTTTGAGATTCTGCAGGTGGTCTTCCCAGGTCTCACTGTAAATCACAACATCATCTAGATAGGCAGCTGCAAACCTGGAGCAATCATTGAGAATAATGTCCATTAATCTCTGAAATGTTGCAGGTGCTCCATGCAGACCAAAAGGTAACACAGTGTAATGGAATAAACCCATTCCTGGTATCTGGAAAGCTGTGTATTCTTTGCATGCTGGGTCGAGTGGTACTTGCCAGTAGCCTTTACAAAGGTCTAAAGTTGTAATGTACTTTGCTTTCCCCAGTCTCTCCAACAGCTCATCAATGCGAGGCATAGGATAAGAGTCAAAACATGATATGCTGTTCAATTTCCTCATGTCAGAGCAGAACCGAGGTTGAGTAGAATTTTTCTTTGGAACGAGCACAATAGGGTTGGACCACTCACTTCTGGACGGTTCAATGACACCCATGTCCAACATCATCTGGACCTCCTTCCTCAGTGGTTCGACCATTCGTTCTGGAATCCTGTAAGGCTTCAGGCGAACAGGCTTAGTGTCCTTCAGAACAATTTTATGTTTTATTACATCAGTACGACCAGGTCCCTCTAAGAACAAGGATGGGAAAGATTGTTTTAGCTCACCCAACTGATGCCACTGGTCCACACTTAGGTGCTCTGGAGGGGTCTGGGGTTTACATTTCTCTCTGAAGGGTACCATGTCTGCTTCCTCAGCCTCCATTGCATCATCGTCTTCAGGCTGGACGTCCCGGACCATCAGAACACGCTCCCCATCTGATTCCTGGTCATTTCTTTCATGGTATTCTTTTAACAAATTAACATGAAGCAGTTGTTTCCGTTTGTATTTATCAGGACAAGAGACCTCATATGTTACTGGGCCCACCTTTCTGGTCACAGTATAAGGGCCTTGCCACTTAGCTAATAACTTACTTGGCCCAGCAGGAAGCAGTACCAACACTTGTTGGCCAGCTTTCAGTTCTCTTTCACGAGCCCGTTTGTCGTACCATACCTTTTGTTTGTTTTGAGAATCTTGCAGGTGTTCTCTGGCTATTCCTCTGTAACTTTCCAGTTTGTCTCTCATCTGCAGAATGTAGGAGATGATGTTTGTTGTTGTTGCCTCAACAGCCACCCAGTTCTCCTTCAGCATGTCCAAAGGGCCTCTGACCTGTCTGCCATACAATAACTCAAAAGGGGAGAAACCAGTTGAGGCCTGGGGTACTTCTCTGTATGCAAACAAAAGAAAAGGCAGCCATTTATCCCAGTCTCTACCAGTATCATCCACAAATTTTCTCAACATTTGTTTCAGGGTGCCATTAAATCGTTCAACAAGACCATCAGTTTCAGGGTGGTAGGGCGTTGTTCTTATCCCTTTTACACCAAGTTGGAAATAAAGGGACTTCATCAGATGCGACATAAAGCTTGTACCTTGATCTGTCAAGATCTCTTTGGGAATACCAACTCTAGAGAATAACTCCACTAAACACCGAACTATATGTTTGACCTGAATGGAGCGTAGTGGATACACATCTGGGTATCTGGTGGCATAGTCACATATTACAAGGGCAAATTTGTGTCCATTGCTACTTTTTGGTAGGGGACCAATGATATCCATAGCTATTCTCTCATAGGGCACACTCATGATAGGCAAAGGTTGTAATAGGCCTCTGTCTGAAACCTTGGTGGGGGCTACCATCTGACAGTCATGGCATGTTTTACAATACTCCATTACATCTTTGTACAAACCTGGCCAATAAAAGCGCTGAGCAATGCGGTTATAGGTCTTAGTTTGTCCTAAATGCCCAGCCCATGGAACTGTATGCCCCAAACGTAAAATTACTTGACGATACTCTTTTGGAATAACAAGCCTAGGCTTCTCAATGTCTGCCAAATACAAAAGGTTGTCTTTTATGATAAAGGGATCCCCAGTTGCATTTTCCAGCCCCCTTGTGCCCAGGTCATAGTCCCCATTAACTTCACATGCTTTTGCAAAGAGAGGTTTTAGAGATGAGTCATTCTCCTGACTCTGCCTAAATTTGTCTGGGATTTGCCATTGGGGGTCAATGATGGATGACACAGGAAGCTTAGGTTCAGAGGTTTTAGCTTTATCCTGATTTCTGTTTTTCTCCTGACGTCGTTGTCTTTTGGTTTTCTTAACCTTATTTCCCCCTTCAAACAAACTGTCATGTATACCTGGCAGGGGTTCTAACCCCTTGGCCACTGAGCGGGTAACTACAGCACAAGAGTATGCAATAGAATTTTGCTGGACCAAGTTGTCAAGGATAGGCAAATCTTCTCCGAGGATTACATCATAGGCTAATTTATCTAGCACTCCAACAGTTAACATGAAGGCTTGCCCTTCAACCTCAATGATAACATCTGCTGTTGGGTAATCTTTCTTACATCCGTGTACACATGTGATATTTATACTTTGCTCGAAATTAGGTAATGCATTTCTGAGCATGCTAGTTTTCACTAAGGTTTGTGTACTACCAGTGTCAGCCAGAGCCTTTGCCACATGACCATTAACTGTAACATCCACTACATGTTTGTGCATAATCAACTCATTATCATTAGCATGGTCATCACTTTCTGCCCGAGGTACAGAACACAACTCAACTGACTTTGATTTTCTTAAAGGACACACTGAAGCTTTGTGTCCAGGCTGCTGACAATAATAACATACAAAAATTTGCTTCACATTTGGATTAACAGGTTTCTTACAAACCCCAGTGTCCATTCTGTCCATAGGAGGCAAACTGTAAGTTTTGCCCTCTCCAAACCTTGGTTTCCCAACATTCATCTTTCTCTTTAAAGGGTCCCAATGGGCTGCTGCATAGCGTTCTGCCAAGTCTGCCGCTTCTTCTCCTGTTGGGGGGTTATGTTCCTTTACCCAGGTGCGGAGGTCTGGAGGGAGCACACGAAGGTATTGCTCCAATATAACCGTTTCCCCAATCTGCTCCTTGGTGTGGCTCTCGGGTCGCATCCATCGTCTGTACAAACCCTTTATCCGATTGTAGGTTTCTCGCACAGTCTCTCCCACTGGCACAGTGGTGCTCCGGAAGCGCTGTCTATATGTCTCTTCTGTGACATTGAACTTCATCAAAACTGCCGCTTTAATAGCCTCATAGGATTCTGATTGTTCTTCATCCATTCCAGCATAAGCCTCGAGAGCTTTTCCTGTTAACAAGGTGACCACTCTTGCTGCCCACTCCAATGGCTGCCACCCCCATGTTCTGGCTATCCGCTCAAACCGAACAAAAAAACTCTCAGGATCTTCACCTTCTTTGAAGTCAGGTATTCTGGGTTCACCAACACGGGTCCCTGACGTCCGATTTGGTGTGACAACAGGCTGCTGATGCTGTGTTGGCAGCTGAGGTGATGAGGAGACAGGCGGTTCATGAGCTTCTTCTGATGTCCAGCCTTGCCTAAGGTTTGGTCCAATATCCCTCCTTAGTTGTTTAATCTCCTCAAAAAGTACAGCTTCAGCTTGCTTAGACCGGTGCATAAACTCTCTCATTTCTTCAAAGAAATCTGCTGCAGAGAGTTCTGGACTTGCAGCACGGACAGTAACTTTTGGCCGTGTCACTGGCTCATCCTCACCTCCAGCAGCCATTGCTCCTTCAGGTGGTGGCTCCGCCTCCACTGCACATTCAGCTTCTCTTTCCTCCATTTCTGCCAAGGTGTTTTTCCTTGGCAAACGAGCTCTTCCACGTCCACCTCTCATTTAGTCAGTATTTGACAACAACTCTTCAAAGGCGAATATAATCCCACCACTGCCACCAATTGTTGCAATGTGAGGTGCAGGGAAACATAGTGAGACTTGAGGAGGACAAAAACTATCACAATAGCCAGGAGTTATGCTGAAAAATAACTTAGACTTTTATTTTCAGTCTCAAAAAGAATCAAAATGAAACAAGACAAAACGGGTCACAGCTCAAACAGTTCAGACGCCGCTCTCCCTCTATATCAGCCCCGGCCACTGTCATTTCACTCATATATATAGGATGAGAGCCCGCCTTGCCAGTTCAAACTGGCCTATCAGGACAGCACTATAACAGAGGTCACAAGGTTAAACACAAATATACATACATATTCTTAGGTTGCTCATAACAACAAACCCCATTTAATTTCTACATTAGGAGATCCTTAATGTCATACCTTCAAATTAAGTGAAACATTTCTCTATCATTTAATATTCATCTTAATTTGCTGTCATCTGTATTACACACCCTTTAACCAATCAGCTGCAGGTACCCACCTACTCACAAACAACATAAAAGGGCTGCAACTGAGGCGTGCTTCCTCTTTAATCACCAGCACAAGATGGCCTCCACAAAGGACTCAAAGGACAGGTTATGACTTTAACTAAAACTGAGCTTTATGCAAAATAAACAATGTGTATCTCCTAAATTTATCATCAAACTATTTTATACCAAATAAAGGAAACAAAGAAAACTGTATGAGTTTGTGTACTTTTGTTAAAGAAAAAAAAAGGGTTTAAGCAAAGCTAGTGAGGGAGTTGATGCTTCCTCACATATATATATATATATATATATATATATATATATACTGTTCGCACTGACCCCTCGCACCCCCTAAAAGCAGTTGCGTCCTTTTGGACTCAAACTTAATCCATGGAATTTATGCTTGTGTTGTTTCTTGACCTCACCTTTGCTTGTGTTGTATTATCTCTCATATGTACGACGCTTTGGATAAAAGCATCTGCCAGTGTTGTAGTACTCGAGATCGGTCTTGAGATCACTTTTTGAAGCTCTCGGTCTCAGAATCAACTGCATTTTTACTCGGTCTTGTCTCAGTCTCGGACAAAGCAGACTCGGGATTTTATTTCAAGACCAGTCAAGACCAGAACTGTGCCTTTTTGGATTTAATTGTTAATATATTCTTTGTGATTTTGTGTAAATCGCATTACCTCACCCAACTTGTCTGTAATAAAATGTAGTTACCTGAACCACAAAGAATTTTTGTGCACAACTACAAAAAAAAGAAAACATAGCACAACTTGTCATTTCTGCAAAGAAACGCTAATAGAGATGACTGGGACTGGTCTTGGTCTTGTCTTGGTCTCGATACACTGTGGTCTTGGTATTGACTTGGTCTCCATTTAGGTGGTCTTGACTACAACACTGGCGTCTGCTAAATTACATTGCAGAATTATGGAATAACACTGAACTGGCAACTTTTTTAGCCCTAACCTTAAAGAAGTATCTTTGTAATCTAAACTGAATGAAATTGTGGCCATTTTCTATGTCAAGCCTAATAAAACTGAAAGCGAAATGTGACAAAACATTGATCAAGATAGGGTAGGCCCCTACTTTAATCACTTAAATAGTGCAATAATCTCCATGCCTCCATTGTTCTTGCCATCTTGCATTTCTCTATTGGTGCCAGGTGGATTTTCCTCAGTGATACAGTTTTTTTTCTCCTCCTTCTCTCACATCATCAGTCATCATTGCTGCAGAAAGAGAGCGAGAGAGATAGAGAAGAGGGAGGGGGAAGGCTTGAAAGAAAAGAAAAAGAGGAGAACATGTTCTCTGTGCCATCACCACAGATCAGAGACACATTAGAAGTTACTGAAACGGAGTGGAGCAATCCCCTCGGCTCCACTTCAAAGGCAGCCGCTTTTGGAAGAGAAAATAAGGACAACCGTTAAAGATTCAGAACTGCCAAAGTTGTGTTCAAGAACGCCGTCGCCAACATCTGAGGAGGCAGAGAGAAGAGAGAACACTTAAATGAAGCAGCGACTGATCAAACGTGTAACACAACATTCATCCGATCAAATGTTGTAAATAAAATTTGACCATGTGGGCTTCTTCCTCAGCCTCCCAACTGAGAAAATAAACTGTCTCACTGTTGTTGTTTTTTCGTGTCTGACAACCGCTGAGCCATGACAACATTGAGCTCCACAAACATTATCACCGTAGGGGGATTTAGCTTTACTGACAGCGAGCATACAAGGCTTAACACATGTTTTTCTTCTGTCTGGGACGCAGTGTGGATCCTGTTTGGCAGATTTACTCCTCAGGTTCACTGGTGGAGGCTGTTAATTAAAGGGGACACCTCAAAATCACCCCATGATAGGTTTGCGGGAGTCTTCCTGTATGGAGGACAGAAGCAGCCAAAATAACAAATGAATGATTAATTAATGTACCAAAAATAATACTGCAAATAATTATAGTTACTATTTAATTCATAAACTGTGACATAAACTGATATTTTAGTCTTGTTTCTTTGTTTTTTTACATTTGTTTCAATTTCTCTAAAATTACTTTCCTATTTAATTTTTTTATTTATTTATTCCGTATTTTTGTTGCTACATTTAGTTAGTTTTGCATTTGTAATATTTTTATTTAAAATGTATTATTTACATTTTAATGTTTTTATATTATGTGTTATTTTTATTTTTTATTTTTTAAGATTCATTTTAAAATGTATTTTATTTATTTTGCATTTATTTTTTATTTAACTTAAATATATTTATTTATTTTTGACTTTTTGTTTGCATCCACCCCGTATTTAATTCCCAAACATAATTTATTTTGGTGCTTATTTATATTTTTATATAATATTATTTTTCATTTCATTTTTTTTATTTAATTTATTGATTTTTTATTATTTTTAAATTACTTAAAAATCATTTATTTATTTTTTACTTTCCTTTTGCATCCACCCCATATTTAATTCCCAAACATGATTTATTTTGGTAATTATTTATATATTTTTTTAAATATTCTTCTTTTTTTTTATTCATTCTAAAATGTATTTATTTTGCATTCATTTTTTATTTATTTTAAATATATTTTATTTTTTATGTTAATATATTTAATTCCCAAACATTATTTATTTTGGTAATTATTTATATTTGTATTTAATACTATTTTATTTTTTAAATTAATTTTAAAATGTATTTATTTATGTTTGCATTTACATTTTATTTATTTTAATTTATTTTATTTTAATTTTTTTATTTTGGCAGCTTCTGTCCTCCATACTCCTGTATTAGCAGAGAACAAAAGCTGCTTCAGATTAGGGTAATGAGTGGCTGAAGGCTGAGTTGCCTTGTTGCTCATATGGACATATGGCAGAGCTTTACTCATCAGAGGAGACGGAGGGAGTAAACAAGAGAGGCCTTGTGTGTCACATTCACACTCCGACTCCGAGGTGTTGCTGCAGTCCTGACACTCATCCATACAAATCCACATATCAGTCGGCAGCCCGTCACCATGGCAATGCAGCATCTCCCTCATCCAACCAGCCGATTGGATCGTCGGCGTGGGGGAGCGACCTCCCACTCCCGAACATGAAGAAATCAGAGGATGCTTTGATTAAAAAGCTTGTTTGAAAACTCTGTTCCAACTAGGACCGACTTCAAACGAGACAGGCACCAAATCTGAGGCGGCGTCGACTGTTTGGATGCAACTTCTGAAGTCGTCTCCTGTGTACTGTAAGGCAGCGGGGGAGAGGAGGCATCTAAAGGAGGAAAACAATACCTCCTACCGCCCAGGAGGATTATCAGAATAACTTTTATGCAGATTATCACTAAAATAAGAAAGCTTTGTTTCTGCGGCACTGCCTTGCCGGAGGGGGTTTAAAAAGGGCCACTGGAGGTATCTTATAAAATCCCTAATTTGCTAAAACAAGCATCCTCATATTATCATCTTAAGAGGCCTTGGGCCATTTTCATTACATTAAAGGTAAACTATCCAGGAAATGTTGCTTTTTGTTTGTAAACACAGCATTCAAACTCTGCTCCCGACTCAACAAAACATATCAAGCAGCAACCTCCGAGTCTGAAAAGTGAAGCCAAAGCTGAAATGCTTTAAACTTGTTTTCTTGCATTCTCTGCATCCAGCAGGGGGCGACTCCACTGGCTGCAAGAAGAAGTCTGATTGCATGAGAGTCTATGAGAAACTCGCTTGATTTATTACCTCTGTAAACTTTTTCCTAATTAGTTTATGGTCTCAATTGCTAGTCTCAGGTCTTCTTCAATACAACATGATGTTGATTTAGTAAATAATGGTCCCATTTATAGTAGAAATAGATGATAAAGCTGGGTATGTTTTTGGACGTGGCTACCTTATGATGGGAGGTCGCTACCACAGACTTTGACTGGTTCAGGGTGTGTTTTCACAACAAGTTCTCCAACATAAACGGCAGAAGAAGTTGTGTATCAGTATCACAAATTACGGCACATAGGCACGTATTGTTGCTGTGGCTCGTGGTACAACGGCACGTTCTAAAAATTGCACATAAGTACGATCCGCGGTTATAAAAAAGGCTGCAGCTTCTGTGGATTTATGTTACCTATGTATGACCTAGGTTTAGGGCAAAAACGTAATGTGCGTAAATGTACATAAATGCCCAAAATGAGGTAGTTACAAGGGTCACGTGACTGCCACAAGTTATTTTAAAAACGTGATTCACGTAACTTATGTGAACAATGTAACTTAAGTTTAAAAAATGGGTTACTTTTGTGTGTTTTCCGGGACGCAAATCCCGCTCCCATCCACCACCCCATCCTCCATCTGCAGGAATCCACCATATTTAACTTCGCTTGGCTGTCAATCACTACTATGTCAGCAAGATGGCGGCAGACACATTACAGCGGACAGTTAAATACGGAGACGTAGCTCGATTTTTGCTGCCTGCACACGTAACCTATATTGACGTTTTTGACGGGAGAACAGGCTGGTTTTCAGGTTACGAAAGCATCATTTACTGTTGCAAAACTGTCAACGAATTTCACACATGGGGCGTCCTGGTGGCTCACTTGTGGAGCGCATACCACTAAGGCGGAGTTCTCTTTGCACCAGACCGAATCAGGTTCGAATCTGGCCTGAGGTGTCTTTGTCTCCCCTTCCATTCTCTCTGTCACAATCTAATAAAGCATGGAAATGCCCAAAACAGTAATCTCAAAGTAAAAAAAAAAAAAAAAGAATTTCACACATATAGATGAAGTAGAGAGAAGTAAAATGGAAAGCAGCGTCAAACAGAAAAACACAACATAAATGAAACAAATCTTCTGTAAAAGAAAAAAAAGAAATCACATTAAATTTGCCATTGTTATGAATGGTATTGTCACCACCAAATTGCATTGTTGGATATTTATGTTGCATACTGTAGTATTTCACTGGAAATAATATGCAATTTGAATACTATTTGTTTCATACATTGGTTTTGGACACATGAAAAAATCACTATGTACTATTTCAGCATATGTGAGCATGGGATTTTGGACACATCCTAAGAATATCAAGTAAAAAACATCTTTGTTAGGACTGTAAACTGTAAAAACTAAAAGCTTGGTAGCCTCAGCAGGGCGTAGGAACACTGGGCGGTCAATCAGCCTGAGCTGCGTTTTACTATTACATTAGGTTTAAATAAAGGTGTGTGCATCCTTGAACCAAGGTCAGCTGTTTTTCCTTTGATAAATGATAAAGCACTAATAATATAATAACTCTCCTGTTTGGCCTGCGCTCTGCACAGACCGGAGCTTCCTCCCTCTCCGCTCAGAGATGATTAGATTGTAAATTTGATTCTCAATCAATTTTACGGCACTCTCTCCACCGGGGTCCATCCCCAAACTAGCTCGTCTTTGACACAGAGTTAAATTTTATTTAGCTTTTCAATTGAATGAATGAGGGCAGCCTAATGGCCGAGGTCGCCCCGGGGAGTAAAATAAAGAGTGGATTAGCTCTTTTTTTTTGTGAGGGGGGAGATTTTTTGGTTGTATTTTTTTTTAGCCCTGACTTGACTTGAGAGTCAGTCTGCTTTTATGTCTTTGAAGTGTGGTTTCTCTGTCTGTGTGCCATTCTCTGATCTGATGGGGGAGCGAGGTCTGTCTGGCGCTGCATTTTTAAACAGCCACTTTCATTCCCTTCATGTTTCAAATGAGGTGCATTGGGATTCCAATCTTGTAACCCTTGTTCCTGCCGAATCCCTGCAGCCTTCATATCGAATCCCCACCTGAAAACGACACGTGAATGACACACATGTCATTAAACTTTCCAATTCTGTCCTCTGTTCTAATAGTCTCTTCTAGTGTCTCACAACACCATGCAGCCACTTGTGTTATTTTTAAGCCCGAGCTGCACAGATCAAGCACCTCTCTCCTCTATTTTTTCCTCATTTCCTGTCTTTATTCTCGCTTGTCTCTTCATCCTCAGCCTGTGCTTTATCTTCCTCCCTCTGTATCTCACTCTGACAACAGAAACATGGCTGTTGTCAGAGGTGGAAAGTCTTTTGTTTCCGCCCGCGTGCTGCCGTGCATACAGAGCGGCCCACAGTGACCCCAGTCAGTGTCTAAATCACAGGGAATTGTTGAGGCCGTGTAGTGCAGAAGAGAGCAGCTGGAAACAGTCGTTTCAGCACCGCAGAGAGCGGACAGCTCCTCTGGAAGATTACAGCGTTAGAGGGGAACTTTAGCTCGACGTAAATTAAATTAGTAACCAGATATTCACATCCTCTGTGTTTCATATCTTTGCAGTAATGCCCTGTGTTGTTGGTAGATTGGTTTATTCAATATTGAGCAATTAAATATTGATCATATTTTGTTCTACTGAGGGTCTTCAGTATACCACTATGCACTCGGATGCTTTATTATTTCTTATATGTAAATTATTCTGCATCTTCTGACCAGAATTGTATTCCTGCTGGTGTAGAGAGGGTTTTAAAACAGCGTTTAGACCTACAGCTTGGGAAAACAAACAATAAGTTGAACCATTAACAATTAAGACGATGCAAAAAAAGAGAATTCTGTCTGGAGAATTTTCTAAATTCACACTTCAGCTTATATAGGAACTCAGAGATAAGATGTGGATGTTTCAAGATGAAAAAATATTTGTACAACCTTATTTTTTCGGGATAGTTTGTAGGGCATTTTTTTTTTACATAACTTTGCATACGTGTTGTAATGCTGCTGTTTCCCTGCGTGGGTTAAAACAACTTTCTAACACAGTTACATAGTTGGTTCTAGTTTCTTCAAAATAAGGGTATTAAACTAATCAAATGAAACAACAGAAATAAAAGTGTAGCAAGTGTCCCAAATAGCTTTCTTAGAAATACATTCAATGTTCTGTTATATATTTTTGTCAGCTTTGTTCAGGTTTAGCTTGGAAAGTGCTTTATGGATGGGTAAATAATGGATTTTCCTGTAATTATTATCTACATTTTTTTTTATGAAGACACATGGGTTACATTTTGATTTACTGTTGGCTTGCTATATATTTTCACGAGCCCGATGAAGTGCTGAACAAAGCATGTAGCTCATGCCAACGTTCATAAAAGATCCTTGATCATATAGATTTTAATGGGCTGAGTGTGCAGTCAGTAACTCTTCTCTGACTCTCATCTTGCTGTTGTAGCACCTTTTGCTCTGTAAGAGCTCACTGGCTACACAGGTGTTAATGACCTTTAGCGAGCTTCTTTGTGGTGTATTTGTTGTATATAGCTTGTTGTTTAGGTTTTTTGCTATCGTATGTTGCTTTTATTTTGAAAAGGTGCCGTCCAGTGTGAGCGTGACAGATGCTTTAATTTTGAAAGGTAGTAAAATAACATAAAATGTCACAAAATAGTCATAAATGCTGTAAATTACCTTAAGCAAGGTTCTTTGTGATGTATTTGTATTATTTATCCTGTTTGTTTCGTGTTTGTTCATTTTCTAGGTGTTTTACTATGGTATGTTGCTTTTATTTTGAAAAGGTGCTGCCCAGTGTGAGTGTGTGACAGATGCTTTAATTTTGAAAGGTAGTAAAATAAAATAAAATGTCACAAAATAGTTATGAATGCTGTAAATTACCTTTAACAAAGTGATTTTGCATGTTCATAAATGAAACCACTTATATATAGTAGTTAGAATTAGTATAATAATCATATATTTGGAATATATATATAAAACAATCGAGGTGGGGCCATTCTGCATAATGAGTACTTTTTAAGTACACTGATACGTTTGTACTTTTACTTCAGTAAGTTTTGAATGCAGGACTTTTACTTTTAGTGGAGTGTTAGTAATTCTGCAGTGTGGTATTAGTACTTTTACTTAAGAAAGGGATCCGAATATTTTTTCCACCACTTCTTCTTGGCTGTGGTAATAAACCAATCCTTTAAAGTAATCAGAAACTGCATTCAGAATTTAAATTATAACTGTAACAAAATACAGTTAGTCATATTTTGTATTTTAAATAAAACGCCCCAATCTGCATGTAAATATTCATATTCGTCTTATTATTAGTATTATTGTCTCTGCACCTTATTCTCCTCCTTTAGCCGTTTCCTTTAATGTACTTTATTACCTGTGTCTTTTTATCTACTGCTGATTTTAACATATCTGATTTTTCTCTTAGTCTTTTGTTTATTTTGTTTCTGGTTTCTGTAGCACTTCGAGATTTCTTTATGGAAAGTGCTTTGCAAATAAAATGTATTATTATTATTATTATTATTGTTATTATTATCTCCAAAATATAATATAACAGTAAAGAAACTAATTTTTTACTAAACTTTTAATTTGCTTTTGCAGGTAGTTTATCCATATTTTCCCCCTTTTTTAAATTTTATTTTGTGCATCATGCAACATGTGAGTCTGTGAAACAAGTGCAGCGTCTTCAGAGCAGCACATTAATCTGCTGCGCCAGCGGTCGATAGCAGACAAACCCTGTGAATCAGTGGACCTAATACAAGAGGTGTTAATGAGGATGGGGGGTATATACGGAGGGATTTGAGTTGCAAATCATGCTGCCTTATCTCTCAGCACACACACACACACACATTCACACACATGCTTGCTCAGTCCTCTGTGCAGCAGAAGGCATCAGGGCGGGGGGGTCGGAGGGAGACAGGAGGAGGTATTTTGTCCTCGTACCTTCCTGCATCTGCCAGTTTCTGCCCCAATTAACTCCCATTAATATCATTTGCCACAGTCCACCTTGATGCTGATGCTCAGTGCATACAGTATGAGCCCTCTGCATCTCCAACACACACACGGACTCAATAACCGTGACATTTAAAGCAACATGAATCGCACAAAGTGGACGGCCACAGCTGGGCCTGTGAAATGCACCATAATGAGTGGCTTCGTGTGTGTGTGTAATAGCATGTGGCGATTGGACACAGAGGTCTAGATTATGATGACACCTCCTCCTCTTGATTGTCCGCGGAGGCGCTGCCAACAGCTGTCAGCTGGCAGCCTTGGAGGAGAGACGGAGTGTGTGTTTAGCATGGGAGAGAAATCAAGGACATCCAAGAATCATTAAGACACTTTTTAATGGCAAACTCGTTCTGTGACCTCTAACTTCCCCGAGGAGAGAAAGAAGAACACTTTCATTTACTTTCACTTTTTTTAGGTCTATAAAATGTCACAAAATAGTGATAAATGTTACATCGTTACTGTCTGGAGCTCAAGATGACGCTTTCAGATTGGTCCTTGTGTCCAACTAGTAGAGGTGGGAATCAGAGGCCCTATGATACGATTTTATCCTGATACTTGAGTTACAATGCGATATTATTGTGATTTTAAGCATTTTTTGTGTTTTTTTGGTTGTGTTATTTTCCTTGTGCGTTCTGAATTGGGGGGCAGCCATGTACTTAACCCTCTGGAGTCCACGAAAGCACCGGAGCACGACTTCTTCATGAGGTCACAACGTAAAAACGAAGCAGCATGTAGCCCTGCTGTCAGCTTTTCTCTAAAGTTTTGGCTTTTCCAGAAGTTTCCATGTCCAATTTAATGCATCAACCCTTTTTTAGCAAAGGTAAAAAAAAAACATCTTGCAGTTTATTAACATGGTTTTACTTTTTTTGCAGAGATTTTTCTAATTTAGCTTTGTGCATTTAGCATTTGTAATGCAATCTTTTGTGTTTACTGTTTTTTTAAAATATCATTTGTTTGTGTGTTTTTTGTAATTTTTGTCTGTTTTTTCGTATTTTTGGTGTGTTTTGAATGTGTTTGTATGTATTTTTTGTAATTTTTTGTGTTTTTTGTGTATTTTTGTGTATGTTTTTGGTTTGTTTGTCATGTTTTATGTGTTTATGTGTTCAAAATGTTGATCCAGTAAGTCAAAATGAAAAAAATAATCAGGTCATATAGGTGAGGTTGTCTTGAAAACAATGATACCAACACATCATGGTAACGATTTTTAAGTGGTTTATACAGGCAGAATGAAAAGGAGTCCAAAACCGACAAAATAGCCCCAAACTCCAAAGGGTTAAGTAATGTGAATGCTTAGACTTCTAAGGATTAAAGAGGAGACTTGTGGGAACCCAGACACCCTATTTTTATTGAGACAGCATGAAAAACTGCTATTTTAAAGTAAAAGCACCGAATTTGTATTTCTTTGTAGAATTTATATAGATGATTGAAATAATAATTACAGGGCAAAAAAAATCTCTTTTTTTCAGTGTATGCTGTATCGATTTTTTCCCTCTCTACCAACTAACAGCCCAAAAGTAAAAAAGAAATACATTTATGCACTAATTAAAGATACAAATTATTTAAAGAGCACCTGAAAATGTTGTTTTTGCTTCCGTCAGTGATGTAGAAGTGTACTCCAGGTGTCAGTACGCCATGACATCACTGCTGGATGTGGAAAAGGCTGCAACCAGACAAGTCCCTGTGAAACGGAGCTTACAGCCTCATCAGCTCTTCAGCGCCTGATGTATTTCCCTGAAACTGAATATTTCAGTGATATAGTTCCAAGAAGTACTTAAATCAAATCCTTCACATTTGATTGGGTTGCTAAAATGTGGGTGGGATTAGAGGTATCTAGTCAAGTCAGTCAAAGTTTATTTTTAGAGCACATTTTTAAAAAAAACCTCAGTTAACCAAAGTGCTGTACAGTTATTAAGATACAATAAAATCATATAGCAATAAATAAAAACAATGAAAACAATAAAATATTGAAAAGAATAAAACAGTAGAATAGTAATAAAACTGAATCTAAAAACAGAGTTAGAATTAAAAAGGAAATAAAAGAATAAAACGTAATTATGGGAACCTCTGGAGCTGAAAAATGTGAAAAAGTGTCAAAAACTGCAGTTCCCAGTGTGGCCACTTGAGGCTGGCTCCAAAGTGAGTCAACCTTCATTGACCCCCATGTTAAACTGCAGAAATAAACATGTTTAGAGCCTGGTATAGAACCAGTTTTCGTCTCTAACTAATTTCCTCGTTCACAACAACTCTATATAACTCAATCATTTTAATTATAAGAAGGCTTGTAATTAAAGGTGTTTTTGCCCGTTGATATCCCAACACACATCTCTTCCTTTTTCTCTACCCTATTGCTCTGTTAGCGACTACAACCCCACAAACGGTGAAGTATAGTTTTAGAAGATTGGTGTATCTAGCCAGACGTCTAGAGTCTAATTTGATTGGATTCATTTTTGTTAAAAAGGCCCTGAGTGCAATATGAGTCATCAACATTTGAAAGAGGAAGAGAAAAGACAGTCACTCAAACTCAAAATCACTTCCAAGTATTGAAAAATACAATCAGTTAGTGAAAAAACCATACATGGCTCTTATAAATCGTGTTAGTGAAGAGAAAATGTTCAAAATTGCCGAAATTTTCGTAGGAGTGGTACCCATTGATTTTTTGGCTAACATCAAGAGATAAATGAAGAAATTACACAGGGGCAAAGGATTAAAAGTGGGAAAATGCGTCTCTTTAGAATCAATTATTAAGCTGGTTTCAATCAAGTAGTCTTCTTATCCTCTAATCCAGCTTTTCTTTAGTATATTTCATTGGAAAAACCCAGTCAAACATCACACCGTTGGTATGAAAAACCAACCCGATTCATTACTGTCGAGGAATGCAGAATATTCACAGCCTCAGTAGCGACTTGGCCAAAGAGTGGAAATGTGCCTGAAGTCTCTCTAGTAATGAGCGAGAGATGAAAGAGTGCGATGTAGCGTTGCTCAGTAATTGACCTCCTCTTCCCTCTGTGATGGAGAGCCGTTTTCAGGAGTCCAAGTGTGAACTTCAGCTCATTACCACCCACCTCCTGCAGAGTTGGAGTACTACCACACTGAATGGCGCCCGTTCTTCAGCTAAAGAAGCCTGTTTTGAACATTTCTGAACAGCTTGTGCGCTCCATTTTTCAGTCGACCTAAATCATTTGAAGCGCTGAACATTACGAGCCAGGATCGCTCATCTGTTTTCCTCCTCTGAGTCCGAATGTTATCCCGGGCTTTTAAGGTTGCGCGGGTTTGAAAACATCACTCACTTAAAGTGTCGAAAATGAGCTGACATGATTCCTCGTCGGGAGGGTTTTGGTAATATCTTTCATTATTTACGGCGGGGATTGTGTGTGCAGGCTGCTGTGGCTGCAGGGATGTTGAGATGAGGAGAATTTATTTATCAGGAGATGAAGAGGCTGACCCCGTCGGCTCACCCCTGTTCTCACTGCACCTTACGCTGTCGCTGCATGCCATTTGTGGGATAGTTTCTAGCTAGACAGCATTTTCTGAGCAAGCCTGAAAACAAAACAATCTTGCCGAAGATAAAAGATTGGCCCCTCGGCCTACTTTAGAGACATTTGGATGCAGTTTATGGGGATAGAGATGATTTCTGTTTGAGCTTTTTTGAGCTTTGCAGATAAGAGCAAAAAAAAACAACATTTCTGCTAGAGCGAAAAGATTAGAGTGAGTAGTTTTTGGAAAACAAGAATAAAGTGTTCTTGCAGGAAGCGTTTAGGTATTGAAGATAAAAGAAGGATGAGATCAGAACTTCTTTGGTAGTTTTATGCAAAGAGTGAATGCATATTTAGCTTTAGTTAGACATACACTTTGGCTTTTGTGGAATCAAACCTTCAGCTACTAGAAGCCCAAAAACCACAGCACAGAAATGGACATTTTAAGGCATTCAGATGAGAGTCAGAAAGACAAACCCGGAGTCTCTTTGATCCTCTGTGTTTCTCTTCGGCTCGAGCTCTGTGGGAGATTTAAGATTTGCCGTTGAGACATCGCTCAGTTCAACTCATTCTATTAATATTACAGCTGAAACGCCTGCAGGAGCAGCTTGTTTACACAGGAGAGAACTGTGTGCACCTTACAAATCCTCCTAATATGAATAAAAGCAAATCAACATTAATATACCGTGGAAGACATGGTGAAAGTTTTAGTGTTTTGTGAACATGAAAAACCGTTTCCTGAAGATCAGAAGAGTCAGAAATTCAAATTACTTCTTTACTTCTTTATGTGACACATTTTAGGCAACTGCATTTACACTTTAAAAGGCATGAATAAATCTGTGGGTTTATAAGTTCGTTATAGTTTTACTTTACATGACTGGCAGTCCTGTGAATGTGTTAAAACACTCTGTTGACAATCAGTTTTCCACTGTCACCCGAGAGTGTTTACTTGTGAATTAGACAGATTGCATCTTCAGCTTCTTTCTTTCAATCTTTGTTTTAGCGCCATATGGTTTAGAGCTCTGTGTGCAAATTTGTTCTCTAAATCTTGTGATGATCACATGCAGACTGGGATCTGATGCAAACATGGCAAACAACAGAATAAACTGTTTGCCAGTGACTTCCAAAATTATAAAAATTAACTTCCTATTAAACGTTGTGAAATAGTTGCATTTTAATAAGATTTAGGCAACAAAATTACTTGGTTAGGTTTAGAAAAAGATCATGGTTTGGGTTCAGATAAGTATGATTCTCTTGCTGTCCTCTTCTTTAAATATTTATTTTATCTTCCTGTAAATCTCCCGTTATTTTAAATTCAATTAAAGACACATGCATCTATACAGAGCTGTGTAATTATTCATTAACCATGCTATTTCATTAGTCATTTCTGTTTTATGTAACTGGTATAGTCATTCTTAACACATCTCACTTATTAACCATCAAAATAACTGATTTTTTGAATATTTTTTTGTATTGCAGATTAATCTTTCTTCCAACAAATAAGAACGTTACCAGGGAGTCACATGTGTATAAAGTGTTTGATGTTTTTATCATATTTAAGGTTTTTCTATCAAACAGTACGTAAAAGTTTATAGAAATGATCAGGTTTAGTGTAATTACATTTAATAATTTGAATGATATTATGTGCATGTATGCCAATCAGTCAAGGAGTGTAGGAGGAGAAGACCATCACAGTTAAACAGGATCTGTGATGTTGGAGGGTTACAGCAGATGTTGCCAGAATTAAAAAGTGTGGTTTTGTTTTTTAAAGTATAACTTAGCGTTTGTTCAACCAGTAAAACCCAAATATCTCCAAAAAAGTCATTCTTGTTGCCAATTTTCACTGTCAACACAGAAAAACACAATGTTTCCTTGTGAATTTCACAGATTGTGTTCTCGGTTGTTTTCTCTCAAGCTGTGTTTTGCTGGCAAGTTATTTGGCGTGGGGTGCAAAATGTGAACCCAACATTGAACACTTGTTGTTCTGTGATCATATTAGTTAAAAAAAGGAATGAGAAGATATTGTTAGTAGTTAAGTTGCAGGGATACAATGCAATTTCTCACAAATCTGCTACTTTTTTCTGGTAGATTTGCCATTTTTAATCTCATAAATCTACAACTTTTTCTGGTACATTTGCAACTTTTTTTCTCGTAGATTTGCCACTTTTAATCTCATAAATCTGCTACTTTTTTCTCGTTAATTTTCCACTTTTAATCTCATAAATCTGCGACTTTTTTCTCGTACATTTGCCACTTTTAATCTCATAAATCTGCGACTTTTTTCTCGTACATTTGCCACTTTTAATCTCATAAATCTGCAATTTTTTTTTGTACATTTGCCACTTTTAATCTCATAAATGTGCGACTTCTTTTCCGTAGACTTGCAATTTTAAATTTCATAAATCTGCAACTTTTTTCTCGTTAATTTTCCACTTTTAATCCCACAAATCTGATAACTTTTTTCTGGTACATTTGCCACTTATAAATTAATAAATTTTGGGACTTTTTTCTCGAAATATTACCCCCCTCCCCTGTTTTTTTTTCATACTTGGCCCTAACTCACCAGATTCCTTTGTCAAAAACAGATTTTAAGATGATGAGCTGATATTTTGTACCAAACAGTGACAATGTTGTATCCAATAAAAAATAACATGAAGAACTGTATTTGCAACAACCCGCTGCTGCTTTAGACAGCTTTTTCCTTCCTTTGCTCTGAGAACATTGATCTCCAAACTTAGCAAGGCTGCAAGAAAGTCAATAGACTCAGTGCCTCCTGGGAAATGTAGGCGTAGGATATGGATTAGAGTGCTTTTACATCAATACTGGTTATTATTACAGTAGCTTGTTGCTTCTTTTATTGGTACAACAGTGAGACAGACGGCTGGGTGTGTTCAGCTCATGACTAACAGGAACACAGACACCCATGTGGTCTCATCCTCCGTCTCTATTATATACTGTATAAAAAGGTCTCTATCTTTTCTCATTATTGTGGCCACAAAGAAAGCGAGACGTGGGAGGGTGAGATAAGGAAAGGGCGGAGGGAAGGAGGGACACAAGTCCCTGACATTTCCGGAGATTATCCGTTTGCTTAATCTGCTGGCAGCTCACCTTACTGTGTTTAACCTGACACACACACTTTAGTTTCTGTACTTGTGAGGCCCCCGAATGCAGCAGAATGTAACTAAATCCCGTGCTTAAGTACAAATTTGAGGTTATTATACTTGAGTCTTTTCATGCCACTTTATACAAGTACTTCTACAGTACTCAACTGCAGTTCAAGGGATATTTTTTTTTTTAAAGTATAAAAAGCAGAATGTGATAATATGCTAATCCTTTTTGACATGTACACTACCGCTCAAAAGGATGGGGTCACTTAGATATGTCCTTATTTTTTGAAGAACAGCACATTTAAAAAAAAAAAAGATATTAAATTGATCAGACATACAGTCCAGACATAGTTAATGTGGTAAATGATTATTTAAGCTGGAAATGGCTGATTTTCTTATGAAATATCTATTATATATTGTCCAGTGTTCTAGTGGCACATTGTGTTAATCCACGTTTACACCTAAACATTATGTTAGAACAGCTGAAAACTGTTTTGTGCTGATTTGAGAAGCAATAAATGATCCTTCCTCAGACTGGTTGAGTATCTAGAAAACAGAAACATTTTGCTTTGTCATAAGAAGGCATGCATGCAAAATATAGTAATATAATAATAATAACATTTCAACTGATTTATTTGTAAGTAAGTTTTAATTATTTTATTGAACAATAAAACATGTATATTAAGTTCAATATTTTTCATCCCCACATTCCCAGATTTGAATGTTAATCTATATATTCCCAACTATATTTAAGTTCCCTGTTATAAGGCCATCCCTCAATTTTGTAAAATTCCCTGTTTATTCCCGTTTATTCCCATAACTTCCTGTTAATTCCCATGGAAAGTTTCCAACTTTGAAAATTCCTGGAATTTTGCAACCCTAATCAGATGTGCTTTCCCAAATAATGTAGCTGGAGTGAATGAAATAGTACAAAATGGTCATAGAGAGAAGCAGTTTCCTTTTTATACAAACTTTTATTATTTATAAGAAACAGCATGAGCACTGTTATAAATGTGTTTTTGTTTTGGCTCAGTGATGCGTTTCTGTTTCAAATGCAGAAGGGAAACAACATTTCTTTCATTTCTATAAATAAAAAACAAAATGACACTGTTAACTAGCTTTATTATTCATTTTGACACACTTAACCAAACTTAAATGTCAGGACACTTCATCACAGCAGAGCAAAAACTCTGTAAATCAAAACTTTTGCTCCTTAATTCGCTGCTTTAAGGTTTGAATAAAAACGCTCTTATTCCACAGTGTCTGACTCTATTATGTATCTTCTGTATCCGACTGTTCCAGTTCCTCATTGAAGCTTTATGATGTTGAAATATTTATACCCGAGACTTTTACTTCCACTCTTCCATCAGAAATATTCCAGGAAATATACTTGACATCTTCACATTTCCCTCAAAACTGAGCTTCACATATCTGGTCTCTTTGGAAAGTTTTGGACCTCCACAAGGATTTGAAATAAAGTTACTGTAAGTTTCACGGCCACACGAAGATGAGTTGATAATAACTGTCCCGCTGACGTCAGTGAAATTGATAACTTACTTAGAACGATTTAGCAACTTCTTTCAAACTTCATGCACGCCTGAAAAGCACTGGAGACATCCCTAAAACATTAAAGCAACAGTTTGGATTTTTTAAAGTGGGGTTGTACTTTTCCATAGTCAGTGCACACCTTCAGTAGATGGTGGTACTTTAGCTACCTGAAAAAAAGTTTAAGTGTACTGTACACTATATTTAGAATATTTTCACAGCTTTATTTTCGTGTTGTATGCTCTCTTCAAAGCCACCAGACTCCACTGACAATAGTCATTTTACCTTGAAGAACATGGGAGTCGGTCTACTGCTGCCTTATGTTTGTGTGTTTGTATTATTGTGCCACTTTAGTGTTTAAAAGGGTTATTTGATTATCTGAGTAGAGCAGCTGCAGTACTCCTCTGCCTTTCAAAGAAAAGGAAAATTTCTTATCCATGTTTTCCATCGATTTTTGTGTAATGTTTTTTTTGTGTAAAGTGTAATGCTGAATATTATATCTTTTCTAAGAATGTGTCCCATTTGTATACCAAATCCAGATTTTGGCCTTTTTGACATTAATTATTATTGACGTGTTTAGCCAATATTTTTAGGAACCCGGTCTCACAGGAATCCGTGAAATAGCCACGGCAGTCAGAACAAAAAACATGGCGGACAGTTCTCTCATTTTTAGTGAAAAAAAAACAATATTTTGACTTATTTTCTGCATAAAAATGGATTTTGATCACATTCCTAATGAGAAATTTATGTTTTATTTTCTAAATATTCACTCAGTGAATGTACATAATCACTTTGTATGTTGGAATAGCCACGGGATATGACTGTCATTAACTTGCATTGTAGCGAAATCCGTGTCAGTTTCACGGAAATTTGAGTGATTCCGTGGCTATTCCACAAATTCCTGTGAGACTATGTTGATTTTTAGCGTTGTGATGGTAAGATTCAAATTAATATTTTGAAGGATCGTGTCCTCCCTCCTTAAACAAACTTGAACCTTAAACCAGATTAATTACCCGGGTAAAGCGTGAAATGGAAACAGGGCTGTTGTGTCGGTACTCTTGCTATTGTATTAGTAATTCAGACAATCTCACTTTAAAAATATCCAAAATATCCCTTTAACTTTAACCCCCAAACCCTCCGATGTCTCCTGTATTCCAGAAACATCCTCACTTACCGTCATTTATTAATTTCGCCTTGATGGACAGAAATTAAAACACACAAAACCTCTGACATTCAGACTTAGTTTTTGGCCCCCATAGTCGACAAATAAACAGGGACCTCTCAGACCCGTAAATCATCTGATTGCCTCAGCTGACTGTGTGTGTGTGTGTGTGTGTGAATGTGACAGCAGCTCTGGCAGCAGCAGTGTAGTTAGATGACTCTGCTCTCTAACAGCTCAGTCTGTCGTTGTCGGCCATGCAGCAGACGGCTAATGAAGGCAGGCCGACTCACCACATGGTGCTGTGACACGTTGTAACATATTCTCTCTCTTTCTGCCTCCTCTCTCACCTCTCGCTCTCATTTCTGCACTGCTGTCACCTCCTTTGCTTCTCCTGTCTCACTTCTTCTCCTCTTTTCTCTAATATAAAGCTTTTTTTTTTTTTTAGCAAAATATAATCTTTTTGTTTCACCTGCTAATATATTCCTCCTCCTTGAATTGTATTGACTAAACTCACCTTCCCAAAGCTCTCTGTTTGTGCTGCACACTTCATATCTTGTGCATTTTTTATAAGTTTACAGATTGTCCCTAATCCAACATAAAATCCCCTTTAGGTAGCCAGTTAAGCCCTTAAACACTAACGCGTCCTCCTCTCTTCCTGCTGCAGGTACGTGTCTGATTCTGGGCTGCATGATCTACCCGGACGGCTGGGACAGCGACGAGGTGAAGAGGATGTGTGGCGAGCAGACGGACAAGTACACGCTGGGGGCGTGCTCGGTGCGCTGGGCCTACATCCTGGCCATCATGGGCATCATGGACGCTCTCATCCTGTCCTTCCTGGCCTTCGTCCTGGGGAACCGTCAGGACAGTCTGATGTCTGAGGAGCTGCTGGGAGACAGTAAGTGGTTAATGACCCATAGTGGGGGGTGTAGACACAGCCAGTAAATGTTAGACTGTAGCTTTTACTTGTTTGGATAATGCAGTTAGTCGGGGTGTAGTCTCCCATATCCAGACCGGTCTACACAGAGCTGGAAAAGAGCTGGCTGCAACTAATAATCTTTTGGGAGATGGGGAAAAAGAACCTCTCTGTTCATATTTCTTTAAACCATTTACAATCATCTTGGAGCGATACTTAGTCCAGGATAAAGCAACAGAGCCGGAGCAGTAAGGGAGGAGAATGCTATCAGAAATAGGTGCCCAATGAGAACGCTTATCCCATCAAACTACAACACCGATTGCAAAAAACCCCAAAAACAAACAATGTATCATTCAGTGTTTATATTTACAAAAACAAGTTTGAGCATTAGACATCTTGTCTTGTCTGAAGTCAAATTAATTTAGGTTGCAAAGGATTCGGTTTTTCACAGCTTTCCTACTGTTTGGAACTGGGGTTATACATCCAGAGAATTAAACTAACTGGTCCGTACATTTTACCTACTTTAGCCACCTGAAAATAGTTTAAGTGTACATTATATTTAAAGTATTTTTACTGCTCTATCTTCGTGTTCTATGCCCTTTTCAAACCTTATTCGCAAAAATAGTAATTTTATTTGTTCTATCGCTGTTTGTTTGTGTTACTGTGCGACTTTGGTGTTTTAAAGGGTTAGTTGAGATTGATCAAAGTCACACAATAACATGAACAAACTGACTGATCGAGGTAGAGCCAAATCAGCAACTTTTTTGTTCTGAGAGGTAAAATTACTGCTTTTTCTCAATGGAGAGAACATAGATCGACAATGTAAAGCAGTAAAACTCTTTTTAAATATAGGGTACACTTAAACTGATATTGATTTTTGCACAAGGGCACTTCCATCTTTGACTTGTCAGTCCTGGAATTCAAACCAGCAACTCTCTAGATAGAAGCCTGATTCCTGACCTCGAGGCCACAGCCTGCCCAAGTGGTCAATAGCACTACAGTTAAGAGGATAAATCTGTATTTTTGGGGATTTTTTAGCGGTGAACTGGCCCTTTTATCACTCAAGTCCCAAGTTAAAATGGGCAAATCCTGTAAAAGCCACAACACATTCTTCCTCAGATTTGTAGCTGTTTCAAAACGGAAAAAACAGAAGCAGATTTTGTACTTTTTCAAAACCCATTTCGTGGTAATCCATGGAGCGCTTTAACACGGACAGTTTGGTACAACAACAACAACAACAACGAAATAAAAAGCTGTAGTGCAATTACACCTGAAATGAGTTTCAGGCTATTTTCAAAACAAAACAAAGCAAGATCCACTAAACTTATTAAACAAAAAATCGATTTAGAAGCTGGTCTGAATGTCTGCTCTGTGTCTGTGTCCTCTCTAAGTGAGCTACAAGTCTTCCTGTGTGTGTGTGTGTGTGTGTGTGTGTACATTATATTTGTGGCTCGTATCCACACCTCTTTGTGCTTAATTGGCCTTTCCATTTAAGCATAGTCCAATAATGAGACAGGACACATCAAAGATCTGGTTCCTGCACATCCCACCAGCAGCTTGAAATTAAAAACCTTATTTCCTCCGTGCATAATTTCCCCGTGCTCAATTTATTCATTTTCATACATTAGATGGATGTTATACAACACCTGCTTGCTCCTGTTTGCCAATGAGATTTTTCTGTCTTGATTGGGCGAGATGACAACTGCCCTCGGACCTGAAGAGAATGATTTAAACAGTGAGGAAGGAGGCGGGAAGGAGAGGAGAATACAGATGAAGGAGCACAGAGATGAAAAAGCAATGAGGAGAGACACAGAGAGGAAGAGAAAGATGGGTGACTGAGAGGAAGAATGCACCAATAGCAAGGGTTAATTGAAGCCCGGGGATGCTGGACAGAGTCATGAATTACTAATGGCTGTTTACACAGCTTGCTGCCAGCCTGTCTAAATGAATCACAGCCACCCTATCAGCCGGGACACAGTCGCCTGTTAGCTCGTATAAGCAAAAAAGACTCGGAGGAAGGAGCCATTATCAATGGAGAGGACAAGACGAGAGGGATAATGAGCCGAGGAAGAGGAGCAGAGAGGAAGAAAGAGAGGCAGATGTAGATGAAAGTGAGGGATTCATCAAACGGCAGATGAAGTTTAAATGGGATGTTTTCTCATCTTGTCACTCAGGAGGATGGATAGTGACATCTGTCCAGAAACATCATATGGATGTTTTAATTCATGCGTCCTGTAGAAGGTGGACAAGTTTGATGTAATACTGCCACCTGCTGGTTAAAACATGTCATTGTATCTTCTCTAAACTGAACTTGTTTCTCTTTTTTTCCCCTACAGAGAGCGGCAATAACGCCATATAAAATCTGGTAATGGATCAGCAGTCACACACACAGGTAAGGCTCTTATTTCAGTGTAATAGCAGCCCTGTTAATGTTTTTTCTGTTACTTCATAGTTACATCTCAGGCTTCTGTTCTACTTGAAAACAAAGCTATAGTGACTTTGTGGGGCTTTTATTTTTATTTTTTTTTAAATGCAGACTTGTCCTGAGCTTCCTATTAAGCCACAATTTTCTCAGGCTTTTATTATGAAAAACTCCTAAGATATAGCTAATTTTTGGGGCTTTTATTTTGATAACACAGACTTGTCCTGAGCTACCTATTAAGCCACAATTTTCTCAGGCTTTTATTATGATACACTTCTAAGATATAGCTCCTTTGTGGGGCTTTTATTTGAAAATCAGCCTTGTCTTGGGTTTCCTGTTAAACCACAATTTTCTCAGGCTTTTATTATGATAAACTCCTAAGATATAGCTCCTTTGTGGGGCTTTGATTTTGAAAATCAGCCTTGTCTTGGGTTTCCTGTTAAACCACAATTTTCTCAGGCTTTTATTATGATAAACTCCTAAGATATAGCTCCTTTGTGGGGCTTTTATTTTGAAAATCAGCCTTGTCTTGGGTTTCCTATTAAGCCACAGTTACATCTCAGGCTTTTATTCCACTAAGCTACTAAGATATATTTACTTTGTGGGGCTTTTGTTATGAAAACACAGACTTGTCCTGAGATTCCTATTAAGCCACAATTTCCTCACTATCATTTTCTTGATAATGATTTTGGTTATTATCAAGAAAGCCATGGAAAATGTCTAGATATCAACTCTTAAATTAAACTCTTATGAGCTTTTTTTGTTGTTATCATCATAGTACCTTTAGTTGTACCAGGCATTAAAATGAACAAGGTATTAGAGAAACAAGGGTTGTCTAATATTTTTTTCCATGACTGTATAAGACTTCAGCTCCATGTCTGAAAGGCCTGTCTGACAACAAAGTATAAAGCAATGAAATATCAGAAATGTAGCATAAGCTCATAAACTCAAACTCATATTGATTTTTGCATTGGATGTTTGATGCTACGCCACTCCGAGTAATAATAATCATGCATTTTATTGAACTTCTTTCACCCATTTCCTTTTTATTTCCCCTCAAAAAGCTTTTATGGTAGAAACATTTCACACTGTTGAACTGTTCAATTACCTTTTCAATCATTCTTATTTTGCTATATCTAAGTGCCATTTCTAAGCCTTTCCTGCTGTTATTATTCAAGTTATTAAGATACTAAAATGTTATTATAACTTCCGCTCGAAAAAGTGTAAAAGCGTACACCTTTTTATTATGACTGCACCATGCCATCAAGTGAATATTTTCTAGATGCATCATTATTTACACTCTCCCCCAAAATTTAGCCTGATATAATTGTTATCCCGGGAAGGTTTTGGATCTTCAGTAGAATTTAAATCAACTTTGTGTTTGTAAACAAAGCCTGGCTGCACAACATCATCCTTTTATGGAGTGCAGATGCAACATATTTACTGCAGCCACATGCTCCTCAAGCAATCTGTTTTAATCAATACAATTATCATAAAAAATAAAGTAATCACATTGATGATATTCATTATCATATAATGACTTGTTTGTTTATTTATTTATTTTTTTTACTTAGTAATTTTCCAATCAGGGGCTAAAATATTAAAACTAAATAACAATAATAATCTCTCTAATTATAATCACTTAAATGGTCATAGATTTAGCATATCAACATGTATTTGTTCTTTATCTGCCAGTGCCTCCCATCTGATTAATCTTAATCAGAGGTGCTATTACATTTTAATTGCTGTTTAAAAGCTGTGTGGTTTTTTTTTTTGTGAAATGAAGACTTGGTATTTTATGCTGCGTTCAAGTCAGAATCGGGGGTCAGAAAATGTATACACAGTTGAACTTTCAGCACTGCAGCCTCGTACATATTTATATCTGCCTGTCACGATAATTACTATATATTGACTTATTGTTCAATATATTTAAATGGACATGATCGTTTTTTTCTGGACTCAATATATTGACTTTTTGTGCATTTTTTGTGTTATGTTTAAAGTAATGCTGCAAATGTTTGACAGGCAGTACGAATTGGCAAAAAAGACTATATTTCCCAAGCAGCCATTCCATTTGTTTATATGTTATTTTAATAATAAAATAATATAATACATGATGACAATGATTATCTCAGTGCAATCTTAGGAGTTTATCATAATAAAAGCCTGAGAAAAATGTTGGCTAATTAGGAATCTCAGGACAAGGCTGATTTCCAAAATAAAAGCCCCACAAAGTAAATATATCTTAGTAGTTTAGTAGAATAAAAGTCTGATATTTAACTGTGGCTTAATATGAAAACCAAAGACAACACTGATTTTCAAAATAAAAGCCCCACAAAGTAGCTATATCTTAGGAGTTTATCATTATAAAAGCCTGAAAAAATTGTGGCTTAATAGGAATCACAGGACAAGTCTGCATTTTCAAAATAAAAGCCACACAAAGTAAATATTTATTTGTAGTTTAGTAGAATAAAAGCCTGAGATGTAACTGTGGCTTAATATAAAAACCAAAGACAAGACTGATTTTCAAAATAAACACCCCCACAATCTTAGGAGTTTTTCATAATAAAAGCCTGAGAAAATTGTGGCTTAATAGGAATCATAGGACAAGTCTGCATTTTCAAAATAAAAAGTCACTAAAGAACATGGATTCCTGCTGATTCTACATTATTTTTCCTCTTGCGTGCAGGTCTTGCTGCCTATACGTGACGTTACTTCAGGATCCAGCTTCCTTCTCCTGGTCCATCCTGTGGCTGGGATGCAGAGCTGATGTGTGAGAAGAACCGATCTATGAGGAGGTCTGGAGGAGGCCTCACAACCTTGGTGGAGACTGGGATGCTGCTTGTCCTCTCTGGAAGCTCCCCCCTGTAAAATAGCCTTCTCGTTCATCTCAAACTGCCTTTTTTTTTAGCAGGATGAATTCTCAAAAAGACTTTCACGTTTACCTGTGTTGGTATGTCACTGCGTCATCTTACCCGAGCTGTTCAGACTGAAACGTTTGTCCGTGTGGATGTGAGGAAGGCTGGCAGTGCACAAGAAAAAAAGATATATATATATATATATATATATATAAATATAAATATATAAAAAGACTCTTCATGTGGTAATTCAGCTCCAGGACACACTCTACGGAGCGACGGCTGCTCAAATCGAATTAAATCACAACAAATTATCCAGACTTTGACCGACACAAATAAGGACTTAACAGACTTGGGGTCAAAGCTGTCAGATCTTCTTTCTTATCAAGTCAACAAACTCCATGCAAAGGAGTTTGGCTTCTGACCTTTGGTTTAAAGGAGAGCCAAGTGAGGACTGAAGAAAATAATAGACTGGATAAAAGGAACAGACACTGTTTTGTTATGATTAAATGTTTGATGTGATAGATTCAAAGGTAGTAACTCGAGTTTTTGCTGGTGACAACTTTGCAGAAACGGGTACTAAATAGGAGAAAAGATCAGTTGTATTAAGTCTATAATCTGTGTATAGCTATATGTTGATTGTACTTTGTCTTGACTTTTGAAATGTACACTGAAATGTCAAGCTATTGGTCCATTGTTAGTGTGTGCCATACAGTATCTTGTAATCTGACAGTATTGTGGAGTAAGAAACTGGACATGAATTGAAGCTGGACAAGTTTGACTCTTTGTATCGTCTTGTTTGTGGTCATTCTTTAGTCTCCCTGTTAAAACTGCTGGTTAAACACATGAGGAGAGACTCATTTTGGGGAAATATGCTTATTTACTTTCTTAGAGTCACATTAGAGTTCTGTTTTATTCTCAATCTTCAAAGCTCGCTTAGTCTCCACTAGAAAGCGAACAAGCGTAATGCCCAAAATGTCAAATTCCTTAAACACCTTATATTTACAAATTATTATATTATTATAATTAAAATAAATTATATTTGTGAGCGTGCCTCCTTTGTTATTAATCCTGTTGCTTCAGGTGTTAGCCATGGATGTATTATATGAACTTGATACCAGATAAGAACAAAAACGTTTCTAGCTTCATGGACCAAAAACTCATAAAAAAAAGTCATAATTGACCTTTTTTTTTTTAACAGTTTGAGGTGTCCTGTCAATAGTTTTACGTTTCTTTTATAATAGTAGTCAATGAGGGAAATGCTAGGATTTTTTTTGACCATTTTGGATTGACCACTAGAAAAAACGGCTGCAAGTCTGAGCGGCGACACAGTATTCAGTTCTATATTACATCCATGGTGTTAGCATGTCATGCCCCTTAGTATTTGTCTTACCAGATAATTACATGAGTCACATTCCTGAACCCAAAGTTTGTGATGGAGGTTCTTTCTTTCTCCCAACTCGTGTTGAGACAAAATGTTGAACCCTTTTCCATATGCTTCTGTCCAGATGAAAAACTTCTAATATGGAATCAAAGAGTGAGACATAATAAAAAGAAAAATGACGAAAATTTACTCAGGCATGTGTCCTTGCTTCAGTTTATTGGGTTACTTGTCTGCGTGAAATAGAAGTTTGTTCACTGATGATGGCTGGGTGGCTTTTCGCAAAATCACCAAAGAAAACCCAACACATTTTGAGACGTTCAAAATTTGAAAAAGAAGTCATACTATAGCATGTCAATTTTTGTCAAAAATGAAGACAATTTAAAATGTCTAAAAATGCTAAAAATTACTTTATGATAGTCTGTTGATACATATCAGAGCCTAGTCTGCCCAGAAAAGACAGAAAAACTCCTTATTATGGGATGTCAAAAAATTGGACAAAAACAAAAAAGTCAAACTATAGCATGTCGTTTTTGTCAAAAATGGTGACATTTTAAAAATGCCTTAAAATGCTTAAAGTTACTTTATTATACTCAGTTGATACATATTAGAGCATAGTCTGTCCAGAAAAGACAGAAAAACTCCTTATTATGGGATGCCAAAAAATTGGACAAAAACAAAAAAGTCATATGTCGTTTTTGTCAAAAATGGTGACATTTCAAAAATGCCTAAAAATGCTAAAAATGACTTTATTATACTCAGTTGATACATATTAGAGCATAGTCTGTCCAGAAAAGACAGTAAAACTCCTTATTATGGGATGTCAAAAAATTGGACAAAAACAAGTCATACTATAGCATGTCGTTTTTGTCAAAAATGATGACATTTCAAAAATGCCCAAAAATGCTAAAAATGACTTTATTATACCCAGTTGATACATATTAGAGCATAGTCTGTCCAGAAAAGACAGTAAAACTCCTTATTATGGGATGTCAAAAAATTGGACAAAAACAAGTCATACTATAGCATGTCGTTTTTGTCAAAAATGATGACATTTCAAAAATGCCCAAAAATGCTAAAAATGACTTTATTATACCCAGTTGATACATATTAGAGCATCATCTGTCCAGAAAAGACAGAAAAACTCCTTATTGTGGGTGAAGTATTCAGATCCTTTACTACAGTAAAGTTCAGTATTTTTTCATTTTTTTTTAATTTTTTAATTTTTAAAATTTTTTCATTTTTTAAAATTATTTTATATTTTTTTATTTTATTATTTTAATTTTTTTTTATTTTTATTTTTTCTTCGCTTCTGCGCATGCGCGGCCCCAGTGCACTTCTGCGCATGCGCGGCTTTGGTTCGCTTCTGCGCATGTGCGGAAGCCACGCATGCGCAGTAGCGCAACGGAGCCGCACATGCGCAGTAGCGCACCGGGGCCGCACATGCGCAGTCGCGCGCCGGGGCCGCACATGCGCAGTAGCGCGCCGGGGCCGCACATGCGCAGTCGCGCGCCGGGGCCGCACATGCGCAGTCGCGCACCGGGGCCGCACATGCGCAGTCGCGCACCGGGGCCGCACATGCGCAGTCGCGCACCGGGGCCGCACATGCGCAGTCGCGCACCGGGGCCGCACATGCGCAGTAGCGCAGGGAAAAAAATAAAATAAATTAAAATAAATTAAAATAACATAAAAATAAAAAATAAATTAAAAAAAACAATAATAATGAAAAAATAAAAAATAATAATAAACAAATTAAAAAGTAAAGAAGTAAAAAGGACAGTGGTGGAAGAAGTATTCAGATCATTTACTTCAGTAAAAAGTACTAATACCACACTGTGAAATGACTCCACTCCGCTCATTTTAAGTACTTAATAAACTTTTAAGTGGTTTAATTTATAAAAATGGGTAATAATTTTAAATGTATCATGTTTTTCATTTTAAATCTTGACCTGAAAAGTAACTAAAGCTGTCAACTAAATGTAGAGGAGTAAAAAGTACAATATATGCCTCAAAATGTAGTGGAGTAGAAGTATAAAGTTACATAAAATGAACATAAAAGTACCTCAAAATTGTCCTTTAAGTCCAGTACTTGAGTAAATATACATAGTTACTTTCCACCATTGCTACCTGCCTCTTCTAACTTATACATATCAGTTCAGAGTCCTCCTTCAGACACTGTATGAGGATTAAAGGGATAGTTTGTGCATTATTATTATACAAAACTTGGTACAATTATTGTCAATGCCCTCCTGAGGATAACCCTTTAAGGTTTTATTGATCGGCCCCTAGGTGGCACTGTGGTGGCAATCTAATTTCATATTTGGTACCGTGGCCACACTATAACACTTAAGGCAATGAAATTCATAGGGGTGGTATAGACTGGCCCCTGTAATGCACACACCCCGACTCGTGTACTGCGAGGGCCCGTTCAGTACTGCTTGCAGTCCTAGTTTTATCTTTATCCCTCTACACATTGCCATGTCGCTCCCAATTCAATTAAAGCAACAGAACTGGTAAAGAACTGGTTGTGTGCAGTTATTTCTCTGCTTTTTGTGCTCTGAACTCACAGGTGTCCAACATTTGTAAATGTCCATCAAATTGACTAAGTAGTTTGGATATCAACTAGACATTTACTGAAGCCTTGAACACGACTTCTCCCAGGTTCATCTCTGCAGCAGAAGCCTCTTGTCGTCCTTGAATGCTCCCCGTCACAACGTTCCCAGAGAATCATGACAAGACAAGTTGTATAAAACTGTCATTACAGTGATTTATTATAATGAACCATGAAAATAGCCAACCAGTGCAGTGTCTGTGAGTCTCTCCCCTCCACACAAACATACACTCACACACACAAATAATAAAAAAAAAAAGACAAAGTTGAAGAGTCCAGAGAGAGAGAGAGAGGGAGGAGAAAAAAATAAAATAAAAATAATGCTACAGTCACAGAAAACATTCAGCTTTGCCAAGAAGAGCGTTCATATTTACAACCATATTTCAAAAAATGGGATGGGAGCGAATTGTACAAGCATAGAAAAGAAAAGAAGCGAATATTTACAACCTGTTCCTGGTGAAAGCTGGAGTAACCACCTATACATTAAATTACACTTTCTACAAATAACCATTGATATTCAAAAATAAACCGCTAACGTCCTACCTGTGGGCGAGACCACTCTGCCTACCTCAGAAGACTACAAGCACTCGTTACAAGAAATCACACACACACTCTCCCTCCTTTAAGCAGCCATACTCTTTCACACACACAGGCATACAAACACACACACACACAAACACACACGAGTGCAGCCTCCCGGGTGGTGAGGCAGGCTCCCAGAATTGGGTCTTTTCTGAATCTGCAGCGGTGAACAGATATTTGTTGTTAGACAGAGGAATAAAAAAAATAATTGTGTTTTTTTCTCTATACAAAAAGCTTTCTCTTTGCTATAATGAGCCACTAGATTAAAACAAATAAATGGTGTAGAGAGCCGACAACAGACGAGAGAGAAGTAAAAGGAATAACTGACAGAAGGAGGGAGGGAAGGGGGGGGGGGGGTATAGGCTGGAATGTCCATTGATAAACAAAGTGCGGGGTCTTACAACGGGAGTCCAAACAAGACACAGAACAGAGAGCGTTCCTCTCTGTCACAGGAAGGAAATATAAAAACAAACGGAGGCCAGAGAGAGAGAGGGCTATGAGCACCGGGGGGATCGTCCATCTTCATTTTCATACAGTTCGTGTTGAAGATCACTTTACTGTCCTTTTTGTTGTCTAAAATTTTTCTGTCCTTGTTTTTTTTCTTCTTTTTTTTCTTTAAAAAGCATCCTCGTTTTATCCCACAATCAGCTGTTTTTCCACTGGCCATGTGTTCAGTACATAGAAAACATATCTACAGCTTATGATACACGCCCCTCTCGGGCTGAGTCCTCGGGGGGGCGGGTCAGTGCCACCCCGTGCTCAGGTACCCCGAGCTGTGGAAGGGGGTCGAGGACGCAGGAGCTCCTCGAGTCCCAGAAGGCATCTGGGAGGAGGAGGCGGCCTGAGCCGGGCCTTGTTGAGTCTGTTGGGGGGGAGGGGGGGGAGGTGGAGGCAGTCCGGTCTGCTGGAGGGGCGGGGGGTACGTCGACGGGGGCACTGAGGGGTTGGCGGCGCCGCCCGGGTGCAGCAGCGCCGGCTGGAAAGCCCCTAAGTTCTGAAAGTGGTGCGGCTGCATGGGGGCGTTGGTCGAGGGGGCGGGGGGAGGTGGAGGAGGAGGCGGGGGAGGGGTGAGGGACAGCAGGGTGCTGCCGGAGGGAGGAGGCTGCTGCTGCTGCTGCTGCTGGGGGGTCTGTCCCTGCGGCGGGGGAGGCGGAGGAGGCGCGGAGGTCAGCATGAGCTGGTGCTGCTGGATGGGAGGAGGCTGCAGGTTGACGTGCAGCAGGGTGGGGCCGGGTATCGCCGGGTGAGGGGGCGGGGGAGGAGGGGGGGGGCGGTGCGGCCGAGCTCTGATAGTGCACGCTGTGGGGAATAGTCTGCATCAGGGGCTGGGAGCCGGGGGGGTAGGGGGGCGTGACGGCAGGTTTGAACCCGGGGAAAGGTCCAGCGGGCGAGGGGCTCTGGCTGGGGAAGTACGGCGTGGAGGCCGGCGGCGCCGGTGGAGGAGGGGGAGGCGGCGGGGGAGCGCTCTGTGTGGTGTACTGGGGGAACGGAGCGGGGCCGCTCTGAGCCGGAGGCTGGGCTTGGTTCTGCGGCGTGGTGGAGAACAGCGCCCTCTGGCTGCGGTACGGAGAACCCTGCGGCTGAGGCTTGGGGGAGTGCAGCAGGGAGGAGCCTGGGTAGTGGACCGGAGAGGAGGGCAGCGGGGCCGGGTGCAGCTTGGTGGGGGTCAGAGGAGCCGGCTTGGCCGCTGCAGGCTTGCTCGGTGGCTGGCTGGTGGCGTTTGGCGTCCGAGGCTGACTGTCGGCGTCGTCGTCCTTCGCTGGCCGACTGGGAGGACCGGGGGAGCAGGGCTGAGGGGGGAGGGAGAAAAAAGGTCTTAAAAATGATAACATTTTAACGCTATAACACTTCAAAAATTTGACAAAGACAAAAGTCATTTTTGGTGAAAAAGTCGTTAAAATTTGGAATGCCCCGATACTCTCAAAATGGTCTTATTATAGCCTGCTGATGTGTGTAATAGGGCGGCTTTTCACGAAATCACAAAAAAACACCACATATTGAGATGTCCAAAATTTGGGGAAAAAAAGTCATATATAGCATTTATATAGTCGTTTTTGGTCAAAAATGGTAAAATTGTAATGTTATAAATGACTTTTGTTATAGTCCATTGATACATACTAGTTGTATAGTTTATCCAGAAATGACAGAAAAACACCAATCATGGGATGTCCAAAAATTTGACAAAAATAAGTCATGTTTTATGTCACAAATTGAGAAATTTTATACATGCCTAAAAAATGGCTTTATTATGGTCAGTTGATAATATATTAGAGCATCGTCACGCTGTAATTTTTGGGGCAAAATAGTCTCATTTTTTTCTAGCTTTGTCCTTTCTATTCATGCAATAAACGTACATTTTAGCATTATCTTATCTTTATCTCTCTTACCCGCTGAGACGAGTCAGACCTCAGATCAGATCATATGGACTCACCGTGTGGGTCGGGGTCTTCTGAAGAGTCGGAGACGGACAGTCTCTCAGTGCAGGCGTGTCTCCTCCTTCTGTCTCACCATCTAAAAAGAGAACAAATAATCAGGGTTTGCTGCTCCTTTTCAAAAGTATTCATGCATTTTCAAGCTTTTTTCCAGCTTACATTTACCAGCGATCCAATACACCAGTGTTATCTCCATCAGGGAACTTAATTTTTTTAACTAGCCAAAAGAAAAAGCTGCTAATGTGAATTGAATTACCAGATACTTCAGAGGGTGTATTTTAAATGCCTATTTCCTAAATGAATGTTACAACTTTACTGCTCTATTGCCAGCTAGAATTGGGGAAATAAATATATTGTCTGTATATAATATACACTTTGGGTTTTGAAAAGCATATATTTATTTATTATTTATTTTACAGCTAGGTAAATTACACATTTATAAACAGCATATTGATTATTTTACTTTTTGCATCACATTTATTTAGACGTAAATCACAAATGATTGTTTCTGAAAGCATTCTACAATTTAAACAAAGTTTCAGGTTTCAAAATGTGACCTGTTAGTTAGTAGGCCAATCACTTTTCAAACCATAAAAACACAAATTAAAACAGTATTGTATCAAAAGTAAAAAAAGTTTGTGTTATAAAAAACAACTAACGAAGTTTAAACCAAGTTTCCTTGCTGCAGCTTAACTAAAAATGTAACGCTGGGCAAGAATGCAAAACATTTTATTTCCCAAACTTTCAAATGAATTCTTCGATGCAGAAGATAGAGTCATTATTCTCACCTGTGTCTTTGTCTTTGCTGAGCAGCAGCGCTCTGTGGTAGCTGCGTTCTCGCGCCTGCTCTACAGACGTGGACGACGTCCTAAAAACATCAAGAAAAACATCAGGATCATCACAATCTACATACTAAATATACTAGTACACACTACATAAGATAACATGAACAATTGATCACAAAAAAGTTATAATAACATTTCAGTAGAAGTAGTTTTGATTGTAAAAACCAAAGGTGAACAGGCTTTCTCCACCAGAGCGCCCTGACTTTGGAACGGGCTGCCCGAGGAGATAAGGTGCGCAGAGTAAGTAATTTATTTTAAATCACCTCTTAAAACCCACTTTTATAGACTTGCTTCTATGTAATGCTTTCTATCTTACCACACCTTTTACTTCTTCACTTTGTTTATTCCTTTTACCTTTTATTTTCTGAGATATCTGAGAATGATTGTTCCTCTTCTGTCTCTTATTGTTTTTCTTTTAACGTAAGAATTGTTTTTAGCCTTATGGCATCATTCTCCTTGTGATTAACTGCTCTCTGTCAAAGCACTTTGTAAACTGCTGTTTTTAAAAGGTGCTACATAAATAAAGTTATTATTATTATTACTTACCACTGTCCCTCTCCTCCTTCCTTCTCCCCCTTCTCTCCGGGCGCCTCGGCCTCCTCGTTTGTCGGAGGCTCCTTGACGGCGGCGGTGTTGGTGGTGCAGGGAGGAGCGGTGGGAGCAGGAGGCTGAGGAGGTTCACTGGGGGTCTCCATGGCGACGGGGAAGGCGTCCACGGTCAGAGGCGGCACGGTGGAGACAGGAGAGCTGCACTCGGTCTTGGAGCCGCTGCGACGAGCTTCACGCTGACGTTTCCTGTATTCCAGCAGGGAAACCTGGAAGACGCAGCAGCAGAATGTCACTTATGAACAAAGAGCAGGTTTCTTATTAAACCAGTAGAGGGCAGCATTGGGACGTTGAATTAAGTGCTTCTGTACATACATTTTGGTTTTATAGTGTTTCTTTTTCCCTTGCTGAGCTGAGTGGTAACACAGATTAGTTATACAAGTGCATCTCAATAAATTAGAATATCATAAAAAAGTTTATTTATGTCAGTAATTGAATTCAAAAAGTGGAAATAACACATTATATAGATCCATTACACACAGAATGAAACATTTCTGATGTCTGAATTTATTTCATTTTTTCTATTTATAATGATTATGGCTTACATTTAGTGAAGACCTTAAAATTCAGTGTCTCAAAAAATGTAATATTACAAAAGACCAATTTTAAAAAGTATGCTTAATATGGAAATGTTGGCCTCTAAAAAGTATGAACATCTATATGACTCAATACTTGGTTGGAGCTATTTGACTTGAACTACTGGAAATGGACTTCTCAATCATATTCCAATTTATTGAGATGCACCTCTACCCTTAAAAAAAGTTGATTTCATGAAACAAAACCAATTCATTTAATCCAATAAACCGCTTCATTCAGAATTATGATTTAGTTCAAGAATTTGTCGTTTTTAGGTCGTCACCCAAAACATTTTTCAGACTTTCAAGGCTGCATTTGAGAAGCTCAATAAAAGATTTCAGTGTCACAAAAAAACCCAAAACACGGTACATCCGTTTTATTAAAATAAATAGCAACTGTCGTCACCCAGAGCACACTCAGTCATGCAGAAGAACGCGTACGTGCAGACGCACTTTCAGACCTTTGCAGAGGTAGATAAGACCGCTAGATAAGATCGGTTTGATGTAAAGAATCGGCCGATCGCCGATCCCGCAAAATGAAGTAAATCAGTGCTGATCGATCGGTGCAGCCCTAGTTATAAGCACTTCTCACTCACCTTTTTCTTCTGTGGGGGGTTCTGCGCTGACCCTCCTCCCTCGCCGGAGCCGTCCCCGTTCAGCGAGCGCGAGAAGCCGAGCGAGCCTCCCTCCTCGGAGCACGGGTAGAAGAGCGGCCCCTGCCCTTCACTGAAGGGGGCCTGAGAGACGACCAAGGGCCCCGTCGCTGCTGCGGGCCCCGCTGCAGCCCCAGCTGCGGCCTCGGGCCTGAAGGGAGCCACCAGGGGCTCCAGGGTGTGTGAGGGGGTGAGGTCCCGTAAGTTGGAGTTGACTGGAGAAAAGTTCAGGCCAGCTGGTCCAGTCGGGCCTCTGTCGGGGCTTTTTATCCAGCCGGGGAAAGAGGAAGCACACGTTTCTGCAGACGAGGGAGCCTCACTGCTGCCCTCCACCACCACCACCACGCCGTCGGCACGGTCCTCGCCACAGTCCACAGGCTCGGCGGCCGGAGGCTGTGGACTCTCAGGAACCGTCACCTTGACTTCTGCCGGGAGTCCGTCTGAGCTGGGAGCCCTGACGCACGGAGAGGAGACCAACGAAGGAGGACGATCGGCCTGGAGAGGAGGGAGGGAACCAACGTTAGCATCACGTCTAAACGTTAGCATCACGTCTAAACGTTAGCATCACGTCTAAACGTTAGCATCACGTCTTAACGTTAGCATCACGTCTAAATGTTAGCATCACGTCTAAACGTTAGCATCACGTCTAAACGTTAGCATCACGTCTAAACGTTACGAAGACGTTCTTTACTATTACTCTGCACTTTTAACAGTCAAACAAGAAATGTATCCTACTTTTGGAAGCTTAAAATCTCAAAATATATTTCATTTTATTATTTTATTAAGATGCGACACATATGTAGGACTTTCATGATAATTACTATATCGACCTATAATGGAGAAAAAAAATGGACACAATATTTTTTTTCTGGACTCAATATATTGTTCTTTACATGCATGACTTTTTTGCTTTTTGTGTTGTGTTTAAAGTAATGGTGTAAATGTTTGACAGGCAGTACAAATTGCCAAAAAAAAAACCCAACAACTTGTTTCCCAAGAAGCCGTTCCAGCTGTTTATATGTTATTTTAATAATAAAATAATACATAATGTTAATCTCATTGCAACAGAGCCTGAAAGTCTATTTTTTTTGTTTTGGTTGAAGTTTATGTATTTATGTTTTATTTATCTAGGATATTTTAATATTTCTTTTCCACATTTCAATTCCAATGTTGAATATTCTCGAGATTTAAAAATCCACTGCTGTGGAAAAGGATGTACTTATTATGCTCTAAAATGGTTATAAAACTAAAACGACATCGATTCAACGATACTATCGTTTATCGTGATAGTTTCTGGGAAAATATATCGTCCTAAAAATGTGTTATTGTGAGAGGCCTACACAGATGTGATCTCTACTGATGAATTAAAATGTGGAACTTCTTTAAACTGTTGATCTGATCAATAATTAAATCCAACAATAATTGAGCGCCAAGCCTTGTGAAAAAGTTTCTGCTGCGTCCTCGACTCACCTCTTGCACACTTGGTTTCCGGCTGACCTCCGGGGAGCTTTCCACTGAAGATTCACTCTGAAACGACAACAGATTCGGTCACTCCGGTTCTTTTTTTCTTCTCATGTAAACAAATGTGCAAACCCTCCACATGGCCGGTGCGTCTTACCTCCTGAAGGGCGTTAAGTGTTTGTGTTGGGGTGCTGGGCAGGGGCTCCGTACTGGGCTCCTCTGTCCGGGGACGCGGCGGGGTGGCCAGTAAGACGGGGGTTGCGGGGGCCTCCGATTGGTCGGCCCTGGTGGGCGTGGCACAAGGGGAGCCGTAGGGCGTCGAGCCCTCGGACATGCAGGCATCTAACGGACTCAACCGACGCTTTTTCAAAGGTGTCGGCAACTCTGCAGGACGAAACACAGCGTGTGGTTTAGTTAAACATTCATCTATACTTTCTAATAGAAGTGTGAATCTCCCAGAGGCCCCACCATACTTGAGTCACAAGACGATATTGTGATTTTAAGCATTTTGCCATATAGCGAGTATTGTGATACAACATATTGCGATTTAACTGTTTAACTGCAAGAAAAGAAAAGAAAACAAAAAAAAAAACTGCATTTTGTGTCCACAAAATTAACTGTTTAACTTTCTTTTTCACTTGTGCATCACTATGGTACAATGTTGCCTATGAGCACAAACCCCAAAAACTTAAAAAAAAAAAAAAAAAAAAAAAAAAGAATTATTTAGTCTATTTTAAGAGAGAGAAAAAAACACTCTTTTTTCCTAACTGGCATCATAATGCGTACCATAGAGGGTTCAGTTAATTTTTTTTTCCCCCAATCAAGAATTTGTTTGATTTTAAAATGTGGTCAGATATGTTAATGTTGAATTAGACTGGCTGCTTACCTGGTAGTGAGCAGGTGCCGTTGTAGGGCAGAGGGCTGTCAGAGTCTCCGTTGATGGAGGGGCTGAGGGGACCCTCGCTGGGCATGAGGAGGCTGGGTCGCCTGGCCGGGCTGGTGGAGCCCTCCTCCTCCAGAGCCTGCTTCAACCATCGCTGCAAGAAAGAGGAGACGTTCAGTTACTCTACAACTGATGCAACTAACTACAGGTACATCTCAAAAAATTTGAATATCATGAAAAAGTTCAGTATTTTTTGTCATTCATTTCAGCAAGTGAAACTCATACATTATATAGATTCATTACACAGAGCGAAATATTTCAAGCCTGTTTTTCTTGAAATTTTGATGATTCTGGCTTAGAGAGAATGAAAACACAAAACTCAGTGTCTCAGAGAATTAGAATATTGTAAATGGACTGGCCAGCCAACTCTGCTGACCTGAACCCCATAGTTGTTGTCAAGAGGAAGGTGAGAGACACCAGATATTAATGCAGTAATTCATGCAAAAGGAGCCCAACCAAGTACCGAGTGTATAGAAATGAACACACTTTTCAGAAGCCTGACATTTGTGTTTAAAATATCCTTTTTGTAAATTGATCTTATGTAATATTCAAATTTTATGCAACACTGAGTTTTTATTTTATTGTTTTTATTATCTATAAGCCAGAATCATCAAAATTACAAGAAAAACAGAATATAACAGAAATATTTCACTCTATGTGCAATGAATCTATATAATATACAAGTTTCTCTTCAATAAAGATAATTGACAAAAAATACTTTTTCGCGATATTCTAATTTTTGTTCCTGTACTGACAGTCAATAGGGAATATTTCTATTTCTATCTCCTCTGTACCTTCTTGCAGGAGCCGGTGGTCGGCGGCGTCTCGGGCAGTTCTCTAGAGCGCCGTCTCCCGGTGGGGACTCCGGGAGTGGTGGGGCTGCGGTTCGCCAGGAACGGGGACGAGAAGCGGACGTAGTGTTTGGGCGTGCTGTAGACCTGTGGGGAGCACGCCATGCCCGGTAGGGCGTTTAGCTGCGTGGCGAGCACCTCGGGGTCGCTGCTTATTCTTAGCGGCCTCTCCGGGACCGGCTCCGGGGTTCGTACTGCACAGCGGTCCTGCTGCTTCTCTCCCACCCACTCACTCACAAAGTGCTGTTGGAAAGGACATTTTTTAGATTATTGGAGGGTTAACACACCTTTTCAAAGTTTTCAAGCTTTTTGCACCTTGCAACTGTGGTAATCCACATATTCACAGATACAGTCATGGAACAAATTGTTACACCACCCTTGTATTCTCCTTGCTTGCTTTTTCTCCTGTTCTTTTTAATGCCTGGTACAACTAAAGGTACAGTTGTTTGGACAAATATAATGATAACAACAAAAATAGCTCATAAGAGTTTAATTTAAGAGCTGATATCTAGACATTTCCCATGGTTTTCTTGATAATGATTTGATAGACTGTTTTTAAAACTGAACTACCTGTAAACAAAGTTCTAAGACCCTGAAATTAAGACCAAAAACCTAAATATTTAAAAAAGCAGTAGAGTATAAATGACCACCATGGAAAAAAATATAATTTAAATACTAAAAACCGGCAGATTTATTGAGTAAACACCTGTGGCAGCCAGTTTCAGCCAAGAGAAAAATCAAACAGAATTGAAAATCATACTAATTCTAACTTGACTTGATATTCTGAGTCAAAATAATGAGGTTGTATCTTAATTTTCCACCGTGGTCTCACCTTTTTAGTTTTGAAGTTCTTGCTCCCGTTGCGGTTCCTGTCCGGTGCAGGCGAGCTGCTGTGTGGCGGGCTGCTGTCCGGTACTTCGGGCAGGATGGCCTCGGGCTCCGGCGCGGGGAGCATCTCGCCCTCGGGGGCTTCGTTGCTCAGAGGCTCTACGGACTCGGTGGGAGAGCCGGGGGCCAGGTCGGAGCAGGTGCTGATGGTGCGAGCTCGCCGGCGCTGCTGCCCGATGTGCGTGCGGTTCCTCGAGAAACTTTTCCTGTTCCTCGAGCTTTTGACCTTAGCCGGCTTTAACCCTGGCTCCTCTTTGACCTCCAGGAGTGGCTGCGGAACAGACAGTAGAGCGTTTATAGCTACTGAAAAGATGCAAAGCTAAAACATGCACAGACAAAAAAGCACTTCTTACACTTGAAAAGACCAGATATATCCTTAATTCATCCATGTTTGTATAATGCGGCCATCATTTTGTTGCGTAAACTTTTGTTGGGTTCTGGGTTTTGTTGGGTTCTTGGGTCTTTTTTTAGTCATTTTGTGTCCTTGGGTCCCTTTTCATTTTGTACCTTTTTTAGTGACATTAGTTATATATTTAGTTATAATCAAGAAAACAATGGAAAATGTCTAGATATCAGCTCTTAAATTAAACTCTTATGAGCCTTTTTTGTTGTTATCATTATATTTGTCCAAACAAATGTACTTTTAGTTGCATCAGCCATTAAAATGAACAAGAAATTGAAGAAAAATGGTGGTCTAATCATTTTTTCCCATGACTGTGTCCTCATTGAACCATGATCTGTGAGAAGAACACAATTGCACTAAATATTAATTGAAATGGTTAGTAACTGAGTTAATAATGAAATATAAACAATGTTTTGGGGGACACTTTTGGATAATTAAAAATGCCCGGGGTCAAACTGACCCACGAACATTATTGTTGTTCCTGAGAAACGAACACAACAGGAGGGTTAAAGCTTTTTTTGTGTTCTACCAGCTTCCACCAGACTTCTGCAGTCTAAATCACTGAATAAAGCCTTAATAAATACAGGTTTTGGTGCTCTCACCTGCATGATAGCCGGAGAATCGGCCATCTCTGGCGTGGCCGGAGGCTCCTCCTTGATGTCGCTGCGTCCGCCGACCTCCGTCTTGCCGCTGCCGATTCTTTCCAGAGCCTGCTCTCTCCGCTTCTCCCTCTTCTCCATCCGGGCGAAGGCTTGCAGGATGGCCTCCATCTTCCTCTCCTCTCGTGTCTGCAGAGAGATGGGCGTGGGGGTTTGGAGGAGGGGTGACGGATGGGGAAGAAGGGGGCAGAGACATTAGTCCATAAGTACTCCTCTCTCCCACAGAGCCCCAGAGGTAGCGACACCGCAAAAGCCGATCTAGCTGAGCAAAGTGCAGAGCGCCGAGTGAAAGAAAAGTGTAAAAAAAAAAAAAGTGACCTCTCAGCAACAGAAACAAAAGGGAGAGAAGGTCAGGAAGGAGCAACAGGAAAAAAATGCTTTGAGGATGTAAATGTAAATTGGCTGTTTTTATATATAGCGCTTTAAGGCTTTACAATTGAACCCTGACGAACCAGGAGGATGCATGTCTAATGTGTTCCTATATGCATGTTTGTGCCACAAACGATCCCAGCTCCACCTCCACCAAATAAACAAACAAACAAACAAAGAGCTCCACCTTCAGTCAGAACCACCCCCTCTGAAAAGATATTCATACCACGAAAAAAACATAGTGAAACAACAGACCAGGCTGCAGACGGGGGTCTGTAGAGACGGGACAGTTAGTACGCTTGTGAGTCAGTCACCTCTGGGAGATTTGGGGGTTGGGGAGGCTGGTGGATGGGTGGAGGAGGGTTGGCTATTAATGGTCAAGATTACCTCCTTGTGTTTCAGTCCCTTCCAGCTGGAAGCCGCCCCGACAGGGAGATGGGACTGCTCCGCTGGGCTGGCCTGAATGTTCAATAAAGAGACAGCCCAGTTTAGAAGAGACACGTCCCCCCTAAACAAGGCTTCACACACACTGGACAGGGCTAAGACTCTTCTCATGCTAATAAACAGGCCTGTGTAGGTGTTGGACTTTATTATAACTCTTTAATATGGAGGATGCTGGTGATTATTGGGCAGGATTGCATGAATAACACCAAAATTTTCTCAAATAGCTCATGTTTTTAAACCCATTTCAAGGGTCTCCGTCCTTATAACAACCTCTCTTTTTTAATCACAGTAAAAGCTTGTTAAGGCCTCTTTAAACTGCAGTTTCAGTCTATGGTTGACGAAACTTGACAAAGGGAGATATGGTAAAATATTTGCCTTTAATCTAAACCTCGCTGATGCAAGTCCAGTTTAGGAAACACTCCAAGTTCAACCTGGGGACATGTGGGGTTTTCTGTACGTACACATATCCAATTAGATCAATTGGTTAAAACTCTTTTTGCACTTTTTTTGACTGAATGGCAAAGTCTATTCAGATTATAATGTATAACAAGGAAAAGCATTCAATTATCACATTTGAGAAGCAAAAAAGCGGAAAATGGTTGATTGACAAAAATGTCGCTGATTTTTTTTTTAGTCAACTAATTATTCCAGGTATTATAGGGCTGCAACTAAGCATTATTTTTTTTTATTTTTTTTTATTATTTTCTCCAGCAATTTTGTCAATAAAAGAGTGAAACATGGCCGCAAATGGTATGTTTTAATGGTGTTGTGATGAACAAATCCAATTCAGACAGACAAATTCAATTCACTTTGTTATAATCTATGACAAAAAGAAAAAATAGTCAAATTTTCACATTTAAGAATCATAAAAAAAACCTGAAAATGCTTGCCTTTTTTTTGTTTAAAAAGTTACTAAAACTATTTTTTGATGTTCAAATAATTGCAAATATTTCTTGGGGGGTCAAATAATTATTCCAGGTTTAGTTTATAGGGCCGTAATTTACCATTAATTAATCGTAATTTGTCAATAAAATAGTGAAACATGGGCCCCAAATGGTATAATTTATCCAACAGACAAATCCAGACAAAATTTTCACATTCAAGAAAGATAAAAAAAAACAAAAAATGTTTGGCATTTTGCTTAAAAAATTACTAAAACATTTTTTATGATCAAAATAGTTGCAAATAAATTTCTTTATCGTCTAATCGATTAATTGATTATTTCAGCCTTTATAGCTAATGGGTTGACAGAAAAATGGTGGATTTTCCTCAGGGGTAAATGTGTCTCCCATCCAGGTCGAACACAGCTAGAAAACTAAAAATCTAGTCGACACGGGCGAACTAGGATGAACCAGGATACTTTTTAGTAACAATAGGGGATCGTGCCAACACACAACAATGTAATCTCCCCCGCACCTTGTCGCGGCATAGATTTATGACACCCACATGCAGCTACTACGCTTGTGATCGTCAGTTTGTGAATGCACGCCTCTTTGATCCGGCAGCAGCAGAGCTCTCTCTCTCCTGGGCCACATTCCATAGAAAGCAGCCTATTGGATCTCCCAAAGTCAATACGGCCCTGGCAACAAGGCTCTACCCTCCGCAGCCCCTCCCCTCTATCCCTCCCTCCCCCTCTCCGACTATCTATCTATCCCTCTCTGGCCGATTAGCAGAACTGTACGTTGGCCAAAGATGAGTCAGCACTTTGCACCTTGGGTCCACCGTGTGAAATGAAGCTGACTGCGGGGTAATTTCCAGAGAGTGTGTATGTGCCGTGCTCGCCTGTGTGTATGTGTGAGTGATCCCATCTCTCAGGGACATACGGCTGTTTGGCAGTGGGGGGAAAAAAAAAAATAAAAAAAGTGGTTGAACCAGTAATTGGTCGTTTCAAACTTCTAGCCGCAATGACGGTGAGAGGAGAGCAGAGCAAGCTATGAAGCACCCTGTGGGGGACAGTTTCGACTCCACATACTGGTTTGTTCCCAGTGACGGGAGACGGTGTCGTGACCAGGCACCACTAACTCTTTTACACGCTGAAGGGAGAAAAAAAAGGCAACAAATGAGGAGAATAAATGCCACTACGCACGGTGAAGAAGAGGGGAAGCCAAAGCTGCGTAAGGGTGGAAAAATAAAAAAATAAAAAAACAGCAACAGGGGCATTGACAGAGGTGGGAGCGCTAGCAGCAGATAAGTGATGAAGAGGAGGGTGATTTAATGGAAGGGAGGTAGAGGACAGCTGCTCCTATCCAAGCCACAGCCCCCACAGCAGACAAATAGTTAGGTCCACACCCAGAGCAACAGGGGAGTTGTTTTATTTTCTTTCTGTTGGGTGGCAAAAAAATAAAAAAATAAAGCTGTAGCTCCTAGCTTGTGGCACACTTACCATCTTCCTCCTCCTCTCTGCAATCTGCTCCTCTGACTCCATCTCTACTTCATTGCTAACGGAGGTTTTGTCTTCTAGATCCTCATATAACTCAGGATCCTGTAAGAGGAGGGGGAGAGGGGGAGTACGGCGCTTTATCACGGCTTGTCAGTCAGTCTGGCTACAGACTAGAGGGAGACAGGTAAAGGTGGAGGAGAGGGGAGGTGAGGGAGGAGGGGGAGGGGTCACCTCAAATATATACGAGAGGGGGGGGGGGGGGGGGGGAGGGGGTACCTCTGTTGGTCCTCAGGGGTCAGTCATTTAGAAAAAAAAAAAAATCCCGATAACGATAATCTGACGATATCCTTTGAAATGTGATTTCTTTACCAAAAAGAAAAGCCGTTAAAATTCTTCTTGCTTACCAAAACACCTACGGATGGACACAATGTTTCAGAACAACAGCTCTTGTTCGTTTTCTTTAAACTTAAGCATTCAAGAGACTCCCAGTTAAACTTCAATGTAGAGACATTAAATGGGTAAACATCAGTTTGTTTTCTTTTTGAGATATTATTAATACTTTTACACTTGTAATGTAAAATTGCATATCGTCAAACCAATGTTAACAATATTATCATAGATGATACATATCGCCCACCTCTACTTCCAGACTGTGTAGGAACCCTGACACAAGCTCAGAACCGATCCACTGTCCGTGTTCTACCAGAACCCTTTTATAGAACGAACCAGTTAGCAGCTGACATACTCCGCTCTGCCTTTAGTGTGAACATATGGTTGTAATAGTGAAGACTTTTGGACATTTTTTCTCTCCTTTCTTCTTTACAGCTGTGACACAACTCTCCAAAATGGTTTTAACATATCGGGGCGTCTAGATGACACACTCGCTGCATCTCATTTTCAAATACACGAACAACATTCCTGCTGAATCAAACCTATTTATAACAATCTGGGCTTGGTCGTAGCGAGTGAAAATTGCTTTTTATGGAACCGACGAGAGACTGTTGCTGTTAACACGTCTGAGAGAGACGCAATTCTCCGAGTGTGTTGCACAAATAAAAAAAGGGGATAATACACTGCAACACATCGCTGCAAGACAAGTGGCTCAATAGTGGCTTGTGCAATGAAAGTAAATCCGAACTATGATGTCAAAACTATTAGTTGGGAGGAGGGCAGAGGTGAATGCATAAAGGGATAATGGGAAGAAAGAAGGGAACTAAAGAGGATGTAGAGTGACTAAAAATGGAAAAACACATGCACAAAACATTTGACAAAGAACTACATGCATGGACCACAAGGGTAAATAAATGTACTTTAAGGGTGTTTTCACACCTGTACTTTCTTTGTCCGGTTAAATCGGGACTCGTTTTCCCCTTTTTGTGCGGTTCATTTGGACAGGGGTGAACGCAGTAATCACGCTCGGGAAAAGAACTCAGATTCCTGAGAGGAAGAAGCCTCGATTAAATCCTAAATGATCTCTGGAGCGGTTTGTTTGTGGTGGGAAAGTGATCCGGCCTCGGTCCGAGCCAACTAGCAGGTGTAGCAGTGGAGTATTTTAGACTTTTCTTCCAAAAATCAAGCATTTTTCTCAATTGAGTAAATTCAAATTCAAGTATATTGCTAACCTTGATAACACATCGGTCAAAATTAAGCATTTTCCAAATGAAGACTTTGTACAACCCCTGTACAGGTGCATTTCAATGCATTAAAATATAATATAATAATATAATGGAAAAGTGAATTTCCAGTAGTTCAAGTAAAAAGGCTCCAACCAAGTATTGAGTCATATAGATGGACATACTTTTCAGAGGCCAACGTTTACATATTAAACATACTTTTTGAAATTGATCTTTTGTAATATTAAACATTTTATGAGACATTGGATTTTTAGGTCGTCATTGAATGTAAGCCATAATCATAATTAGAAGAAATTAAATAAATTAAGACATGAAATGTTTCATCCTGTGTGTAATCAATCTATATAATGTGTTATTTCCACTTCTTGAATTGAATTACTGACATAAATAAACTTTTCTAGAATATTCTAATTTATTGAGATGCGTCTGTATTCCTAACTTTGATAACACAGCTGCCAAAATTAAGCATTTTCTGAACTCTGAAGACTTTGTACAACCCCTTATCACCTTAAATGTAAAAAAAAAAAAATCAACCGTGTCACTACTACGTATTCAACTGCATCGCAAATGTTTCACTCGCAGAAATCTGCACTCTTCCAGAAACCAGGACCTTCTTTCGAGACTCCAAATCCTGATCAATAAGTGGAGTGGACACCGTCAGTAATTCATTTTGGCGCGATTGGATTTTTTTATTTGTGTGAAAAGAAACTGAACCACGGGGGGAGAACGCTGCAAGTTCATCATCTGATTCAGACCGGAGCTAAAAACAAACTACAGGTGTGAAAACGCCCCTACTTATATGGAAAGAAATATGCTACAGTGAGACAAAATCTAGACATGTAACATGAGAGCAGTAGAGTGTCAAAGTAGAATGAGACTGGGGTTTGTTTTGGTGCGGTGTGAATGAAAGGTGCAGTCTTGCCTGGTTGTTTGAGATGGAGAGGCGGAGAGGGGAGAGTTTCCTCTGCTTGCCGTCGCCTACGCTCTTGCTCTTCCCCTCGCCGTCCAGGCCCATGTTCTGGTTCTGGCCCAGGTCGTCCCGGACCACCTCCTTGTCCTTGCGGCTCCCTCGGCGCCGGGCTCCGGAGCCCTGGTTCTCCGAGGGCTCCAAGTTGTGCTTGAGCACCGGGCACTCCTGGTTCCCCTTCACACAGGCACAGTCCACCTTGTATTTACTGAAACAAGTGAGAAAAAGCAAAATATGAAGTTAGAATGCAAAAAAGACCTTGATTTACTACACGGCCCTACAAAGCCTAACTACAGGAACTACACAAAAGGTAAAAAACTGAGAAAAACTGCTTTAAAGTTTTTTAACTGGCCAGCCAAATGGGTTTTAGGTAGTTAAGTGATTAATTTCTACATGTATTGATGACGTAATTTTGAAGCTCAAAAATCAAGAAGATTTATTTGACCTTTGACCCCAAAATTGTTGTTATAGAGACCCAAAATGGACTCCGTTAGTCCCTGTATCCCAAATCGGAAACATCTGCAATGCTGCACGTTCCAGAGTTTTCACGTCATTTTGAATAAGATAAGTTCTATTATTCTTGTCTTCATCATTCAACACAATGAAGAAATACGAGGCTACACTGTATCACAGTCAAAGCAGACCGTCTGCTTTGGTTTAGAGTCGGATCATTATTTCTCTGGAATGAAGAAAATTTGAAATCTAAAACTTTGTCACAAGATAAAACAGACATCATGGAGTTCATTTTTTCGTTATAACTCAATTTAAACCAAAAATGTAGTTACTGCAGTCAGGCTTTGTAGGGCGGTTTTACTCCTTAATACTCACCAGCTGCCATAGTCATAATCAAAACCAATGGTGATCTCTGTGCCTTTGGTGATGGGCCTCAACGAGTAGATGTACAAATGCAGCATGCCGTCCTCAATGACGTGCCGCACCTGAGGGAGGTTAGACAAAATATGATTGGAGAGTGACACATTTTAACTATGCATGAGGGCAGATTTAATTAAGATTCATGTCGTCATTCTGCCTTTCTGAAGTATTTACTTACTTCAGAGTTCGGGGTGCAGGAGCGACGGATGAAGCGCGCCTCGTTGCCGAAGCTGCGAGCGTCGACACACATCTCCAGTCCGTCAAATTTGGAATAAAATAACACAAAAGGGTATGGCCTGAAGAGGGTAAACATGCTTGTGTTATTACTCGAACTTCAAAACATTAAAAATAAAGCAGCAATAAACAACTTAAGATTCACAAGAAACAACTCCGAAGAGGAATCCCTTTGATGAGCGACTAGCCTCCTGACCTCTTGAAGAAGTATCCGTTGGCCTCAAACTGCTGTCGAAGCATGAACTTTCCCCTGTACTCAATGATGAGGGAGTCTGGGGCCAAGTCTCGCACCGCCTTGAGGATCTTCTTGTTCTTTTGAACTTGACTCTGCAAGAAAGAGAGAGAGAGAGACAGTCAGACATGAGAACAGATCTGGGAGAGGCTACACATTAGTTTCAGGGTTCCTACACATTTACAACATTAACATATTAAACACACTTTTTAAAATTGGTCTTTTGTAATATTATATTATATTATATTTTTGAGACACTGAATTTTAGGTCTTCATTAAATGTAAGCCATAATCATTATAATTAAAAGAAATTAAATAAATTAAGACATGAAATGTTTCATTCTGTGTGTAATGGAGCTATATAATGTGTTATTTCCACTTTTTGAATTGAATTACTGACATAAATAAACTTTTCTATGATGTTCTAATTAGTTAACTAATTAGTTTATTGAGATGCACCAGGTCAGTAAAAACATCATATTGATTATAACACTTCTAAATAACATTAAATTAGTTGTTATTGTGATTCAAAGCAGCATTTTAGATTCCATTTCAAAAATGTAATTAAAAAAATCAAATAAAATTATTTTTCTAAGTGGACTTGACATCTTATAAGATCTAAATTGTAATCATTGTCTTTACATTCCAGGCACTTTTTTAATCATTTCCAAGGATTTCCAGTCTATCTGTAGGAACTCTGTGATTAACTTTGACTTGACTGAACTGTAAAGGGTGTTTTTACCTCCACAGGCGGTTTGAAGGAGGCGGGGTGCGTGTTGTACGCCAGGCTCTTGCCGTCGCCTTGCTCTTTAACACGCAACAGGACCTGGACGTCCTCACTGTACTGATTGCTGCTGGCCTCCTCGTAGCGCTCCATCCACGTCTTGATCTTGTTCTCCCACAGAGACGGGTGCTCTGTCGGCTCCTGCTCCGGAGCTGCACCCTGAGAATTAAAAAACAACAACTATTAAACAGAGCAGCTGTTGGTTTAAATAGTTCCACGTTTTGGCAAAGGACAACTCCGGGACTCTAGTGTTGTGTTCTGTGAGCGTACCTTTACTCTGGAGGATTTTCTGGAGCCCTCTCGGAAGGCCTGCCAGCAAAAAAGAAATCGAAACTTTAATGATAATTAAAGTTCAAGCGTAAAATGCATAATGTGCTTTGACTGGGATCATTATAAATTAATTAGTCAAACCTGACCTTCTTAGCTCGGGCGGAGGATGCTGGAGGCTCTTTATCACCGCTCTTTTTGCGTTTTTTATCAGTCGGCTTATTGCCAAGGCGCCCGGTAGTGAGGGTGATGGTGGTAGGCGTGTGTTGGAAGGTGGAGTAGAGCTCTAGCGGCACCTCGTCTCCACTCTCTGTAGCACTGGTGTCCCCATCTGAATGAGCAAACAGTCACATATTAGCCATCAGGAGGGGGACAAAGCTATAAAAAGCTGCTACAGCTGCTGCAGGCAAAAAACAGCTAGCTGTGTTACAATAATGGAAGATAAGGTTACAGCATGAATTAGAAAAAGGCAGTTTGCTTCTCGTCCAGCAGGTGTCAGCGTGTCCCCGGCTCAGGCTGCGTGGCCTGACCTGCAGGGGGAGGAGGCTGCATCCTTACATAGCCTCCAACCTGCTGGGTTCACTAACAGTCAAGCAACTTACTGCAGCAAGGAAGCGAAAAAAAGCAGAAGTAAAAGAGCTATAGAAAACCTCTAACACCTCAGAACTCTGCAGAGGCTTCAAAATTAAATCCTGCTCGGTATTTTGCTGAGATTTTCAAAAAGGTAAACTAAATCAGTGAGGCGAAGGCTTCTCGATCCGTCCGTGTTAAGAGCTGCTTACCAGACAAACATTCTCGCTTCCTGGTCTGCAGCAGGATGGCCCTCTCTCGATCCAGGTGTCGTGGTTGGCAGCGTTCACACAGGTATGTCTCAGGAATGTTCTGCCTGTCGATGCCCATGCAGTCTATGTGCTGCCAGGCACTGAAGAGGAAATCACAGCACAAGATTGTGACACGATTTTAGCAGGAAGCTGATTTTAAAAAATCACTGTTTGAAGTTGCATCAATGTTCACGTCTAGGCCTGTCAGCATAAGACATTTTTTAGGACGATATATTTTCCCCAAAACTATCACAATTAACAAAAGTATTGTTGAATCAATGTCGTTTTAGTTTTATAACGATATTAGAGCATAATAAGTAACTCCTTTTCAACAACAATTAATGTTTAAATCTCGAGAATATTAAACAGTGGAATTGATATGTGGAAAAGAAATATTAAAATATCCTGGATAAATACAACTCAAATAAACTACAACCACAACAAATAAAATAGACTTTCAGGCTCTGTAAACAAAAAAACTGCACTGAGATAAACATTATGTATTATATTATTTTATTATTAAAATAACATATAAACAGCTGGAGTGGCTGGTTGGGAAATATATTTTTTTTCCGCCAATTTGTACTGCCTGTCAAACATTTGCAGCATTACTTTAAACACAAAAAAGCACAAAAAGTCAATATATTGAGTCCAGAAAAAAACGATCGTGTCCATTTTTATATATTAAACAATAAGTCAATATAGTAATTACCGTGACAGGCATATTCACGACAAGTTTGGGCCGCAGGAGGATCGTACCTCTGAGTCATCGCAGCTAATTAAGATCGTGAAAAAAAGATCTTGTAAACAACGACGAGTCTCACCTGCACTTGTCACAGCAGATCATGTAGCCGTCATCGTGGGTGAAGCCACAGATGCAGCGGGTGATGTCAGCCCCGTAGCTGCCATCCTCTGAGGTGCTGAGCGTGGTGCCCCGGGATGCTTCGTCCTGGCCCCCTGGAACAAACAGCCCCCCCTCTCCTTGTCGGATCAACATGGAGGGGGGAGGGGAGGCCGGAGGGGTGGGTGGGGGCCGCGCCCCATAGTTATGGTCCTGATGGAAGGAGGGAAGACACAGGGGGTCAAGCAAAAAACGCCAAAATGTGTCACATGGATCCATTTTCAATCCTGAAGGTGTTCAAAGAAATATAAACTACTGATTCCTACATTAAATTAGTTGTAATTGTGCTATAAATATCCAAAATTATGTTACGTGACAGCAGTTTGGAGAAGGGGAACAAAATGAAAAGAAAAAAAATCGAATAAAATTCATTTTTTAAGTGGACTTAGCATCTTATACGATCTAAATTTCAATCATTTTCTTTAAAATCCAGGCACTTTTTTAAACATTTCCAAGGATTTCCAGTATCTGTAAGGAACTCTGTGATTTACATCTGATTTGACTGCACTATAAAGATTGTTTATACCTCCACAGGCGGTTTGAAAGAGGCGGGGTGTGTGTTGTACGCCTTCAATCCTGAAAGTGTTTAAAGGAATATAAACTACTGATTCTCAGGCATATCAGAAAGGACGACAATTTCTCTAGGGCTTCAACTTCTGGTTATTTTCATTATCGATAAATCTGCCAATTAATTTTTTAAGATTAATCATCAACCTGCTGAACCCCACAACCTGCCAAAGGGTTTTGAAGGCATGTTTTCTATTAAAAAAACAAACAAAAATAGAACAGCGCATCTGTAAAAAAATAAATAAATGAAAATATTGTTAGATTTTTAAATATCTGACAGCCTGTGTGATGAATGTTTCTGTCAGGAAAAATAACCGAATCTCAGATTAGAATAATGATATTTCCTCAAAATTATTTATTCTAAATGTCTCATGTAAAGTTTCACCAGAATTACACCATGTGCACTAGCAAGATCTCATAAAATACATTATATTTTGTGCTTTTCGGTGCCACTGGGAATCCTTGGATGACTCTGCTGAGACCAACAGTCACATGACAAAAAGAACCAGTGAACCTTTGACTGAACCGCAGGCTGTTTGCACACCGTACAGAGGAGTGGACAAGACATGATAAAACAAACTTGATAAATGTTTAATACATTTTATACTGCGCAAAGACATTTGAGTTCTCCCTGCTTCTCGCCATGATTCTGCTGTTTCTATAGAGTTGCTGGACTTATATATTGCAGTGAAAAACCAGGCCAATGTGACAGGAGCAAAAAAACGCCCTCAAACTGCCCTCAGAGGGTTGAATAAAAATCAGAAAACATTAAAAAATGTCAATCACAAACTCCTGAAGCCCAGTACAGGAAATATTAGATTTACTAAAAACGTAAGACAAGAGAAAGCAACAAAAGCTCACAGTTGTGAGGCCGGGACCCTCAAACGCTTAAACTGTTACCTAAACAGTTGATTGTAAAAGTTGCTGATTAATTCTTCTATCAAGTAATAAACCAACCTAATTTCCTTTGTCGTCAAGACTGAGAGAGCCAGTTTAATGTAGGTCAGAGTTCTATCTTGGCCTAAATTGGAGCTAGTCATGTTGCTCTTAATGATTAACAGAGAAGGAGGGCTCAAGGTGTGGAGCTAACTTGTAAAAAAGGGGAAAAACAGAGTGTGTACTCACAGCGTAAGGCAGGCCAATGTAACTGTGGGAATGGTGAGAGCTGCTGCTGTAGATCTGGTGTGGGTAGCTGGACTTTTCCACCACCACAGGGCTGGCCTCCACCGATTCTGGTCTGCTGAGCAGCAACACAAACAAAAGGGCGAACATTACTGTACACTGAAAAACTCAGATAACAAGGTTACACAGAGTAATTGTTTCCCTCGAACAGTGTGAGGAAGTGTGTGTGTGCGTCAGTGAGCTGAGCAGGGAAGCAGGGCAGATACTGCTGGTGACACGGAGCTATAGTGGTCAGAATATGGATGCATGTTATCAGTAAGACTGTGAGAGGGCCCGGGGCAGGAGAAGGCCACTGCACACAGAGTGCAGGAAAGTAATGAAGTGATCCATTTTATGCTACTTTATACTTCTGTTGCACTCAATGTCAAGGGTAAATGTTAGGGTAAGTACTTTATTCTTATAAAACAGACAGAAAAGCAACATAAATGGCTTACAAAATGATATATTACTAGAGCCCAATTGAGAGATTTTTAAGACGGATGGCGATTTTAGAAAGGAAAAAATTCTGAATCTGAACATATTGGCCAATATAGTGAGTTTTTGAGCTGGAATAAAATGATTGTTTTTTTTCTTTGTCAATTGTGCCCTGATATGACGATACAGAGCTACCTTCCTAACCAAATAATAATTTTAAAAATACCATCAACTATCAACATATTCTAGGTATTAAAAGTAAGAAAATACAGAATAAAAAATAAAATAAAAAGTAAAATAAATATCTGCACTGTATGTTCAGTATCAACCATTTAAAAATAAATAAAAATAAAATGAATAGCTATACAATACCAATTATAAATCAAGTTCTCTGCAAATAGATCTTCAAATAGAATAGAATAAATTACGTGTATATAATTATAACTATATATCCATTACACGGTATATTTTACTGTACTTTTATTGTGATACTTAAAGTACATTTTAACTGACAGTACTACTTCAGTTAAGGCTCTGAATATTTCTTCCGCCACTGACTGTGCCTGCTGTCATGCCACCTTTCCTGGCAAACTCATGCCTGGGAGCCAGAAAAAAATAAATACAATAATAATAATAATATCTGTCAAAAATAATTGACGTTTGCACTCCCGTATCCACATCTACAAGGCGAACAATCCTTAACAAACGCGCCATCTCACTCTCACACTCATACACAAAACACCACCACGTATTCACACCAAACCAGTAGATCCACTTTCCACAGGATCACAATGCAGCGGAGGGGAGAGCCTGTTTGGCCGTTTGGGACAACCAACCCTTATTATGACATGAGTAATCTATTCTTCAGTTGCTGAGGGGGGGGGTGGCGGCTCTAGAGGAAGAGGGAAGTGGAACTGGCAAAAACGGATTGGCATGAGACTAGATAGCACAAGGAGAAAGGGAGGGAAACAGTGCAAAACAGGACGAGCATGGCGTATTTGCGTTACAAGGTGAGAGAGTTTAAGGTGGTAAGGTGCGGTGGCAGATATCCACACGCCTTAATGGTTCAATCATGCGATAACATTACTTGATTCTCCTCTTTAGTCCCGTCTAAGAAAAAAAATGTTCCAAGGTCGGAGACATACAGAAACCATAAAGGAGCACATGACAGCTGCTGAGCTTGTTTCTCTCTCTCTCAACACTAAAAGTTCACCAACTAACTCCATGTGGGCCAACAAGTTTCCGTGAACAAGGCAAATACAAAACATGGAGAACAGCTCACAAAGCAAACTAGACAGCCTCTCAGATATTCAGAGTAATACGGGTAGAAAACAGAAAAAGATTATAGAGACTCTGAAGAGGCCGTGCAGCATTTCAGCCTGTGTAAAACTCAGCTTTGCGTCCAATGAGTGACATATCTTTAAGCTCATATTCAGAAAACCAGCACAGTTAAAAGAACAGTTAAAGCCCCATATGGTGATATAGATAATTATCAAGTAGCTGGAACCCGACACACGTGAAATTTTAAATAAGCGTCCCGAGGTAAAGTGGTGATACGATACCTGTGTGAGCCCTTCTCAGCCCTATCGCTCTTGTTGCATGCCGTAAGAGCAATGTGCAACACTTCCTGTGTGCGTTGCCGCTCAAGTATTCACTGTCAAAGTGAAAACGTAAGTGCATTCATGAGGTCTGGAGGCGGACCCAGGGTAAGGTGTGTGTGTGTGTGTGTGTGTGTGTGTGTGTGTGCTTGTTTTTGAGCGTGTGTGCACAACAGATTAACTGCCACTCAGAAGAATCTAAACTGTATAAGTGTGTGGAAAGAGCCTGGCTACAGAGATAGAGGGGAGAATTTTTAAAAACATACTTCAGAAAAGAGCAGCAGGGCTCACCAACTTTCTCCCATTAATGATTAACCAGATCAAAGTCTAGATTTTATAACGCATGGATTTAAGATCTGGTCGAGGGCACGTTTCACGAAGTGGGTGAGAGAGGAAATTATTTATAAAAGGAACTGGGGCTTGTGCACTCTTTTTGAGTTTGACCTAGCAGTGGATCAGTGAGAGAAGCAGAGAAGGAGAGACAGAAAGACACACAGAAGGAGAACAAGTGAGCCAGCATGTTCAGTGGGAAGGAAGTAAAACGTGTTTAAATGTATGTGTGCATAGCTGGAGGGTGTGTATCATTCATGTCTCCACTCCTGGGTAGTGGAAAGGAGGGCCCAGAGAGTCAGAGTACACAGAAGGAGGCGTGTTGCAGACAGTCATGATCAGACTTGAACTGCAGCTTTTGCATCATGCACATGAAGACGATGATTATGACTGAGACGTTGTTTAGACTTGGTTTTAAACTGCGTCTTGGGCGATCGGATCACAGGTGGACAGACGGGACACATCGCCGTTTACGCCTATGTGTCTCATGCGTCTCCGAGGGTTCCCAGCTGACCACTTGTGTTCAGATTTTATTACTATCCACGTCACTTTGACTAGGTCAAATTGCCCCACGCACATTCGAGTTGGATGGCGACAACAACTAGAGACGCTCGATTTAAACCGTGTTTATCTCGGCTAGCTAAGATGTTGGCCAGACTTGTTTACATGTGTGGCTGATTGCCATTACAAAAATTACATTAGATGGACAGATTAATTCAAGTTGTTGTGTTTGACCTCACTGTTTATACTGTAAATTCTGTTTATACTGCCATATTTATACTGATTATTCTGTTAATACTGTGCCATATTGCCATACTGATACTATTTGCCATATTTATCCCATTAATCTGTTCATACCATCATATTTATACTATTTACATCTTTCAGATTTGCCACTGTCTTTTCGTTGATGTCTTCTTGCTTGTAAATATGTTTTTTACATTTAGATTTTATATCTTTTACTTATGTTTTATATTTCATGTTTATTGCGAGGAAAACTCTATTTCAATTCTCTGTATGTCCTCTACATATGGCAGCATTGATAAATAAAGTTGATTAGACCATTTGCACTCTATCATCAAAACGACCACACGGCCTGCAGTGATGACATATTTTACGGTTACGTTCTTGTTGGGGAAACATCAGGAAGCATCGACGTTTACACTACAAAATATATGTGGCCAAATGCATTCTAGGGCACCTCAGCAAGTGGTTTTGAGTGATCTGATCACAGATCTGGTTTACAATTGTACCTAACGCTGACCACTTCTGATCCAAGTGTAAACGGTGTGTTAGAGAAAGACAGGGGACTGAAAAGGGGAAATTTGGGGACTTAAAGTTCACATTAAGGTGTGTACTTAGGTATGCACTATTTATAGCGCCAACGTCGGGAGTGTTTAACAAGGAACAGATGCCTTTTAAAAATGCAAGCACCTGCAGAGAGAGGGCGAGGAGGCAGAGTGGACGAGCGTGGAGAATGGAGAGATCAACAGCAGGAGAGAAAAAGAGCAGCACTGAACAGCCAGAGGCAACGCCTTCACTCCTAAAGAGCTCCCACTTGCTGCCATGGCAACACTACGTATTCTGTCGTCGTGTGCGCGCACGCCGGGGCTCTGTGTGTCACTGTGGACACATACACACACACATACACACTGCATTAGCCAACAGCTGGTCACGCTGCTGCAGACTTCAGGGGGATGTGGAAGGGACGTGACGCTGTTGGTGAGTAACCAGCCCCGCTATTCCAGACTCGGCTGGCGCACCAAAAAGAGCCGTGTGTGTGCATGAGTGTCTGTGCGTGAGTGTGTGTGCGCGTGTCCGGCTACGCTCCGTCCCTCTGGTCTGGATGGGACCAGCAGGTGGAAGCCCCTTTCAAGCTTGTTATCTGCTCTTGAATAAAGCTGCAGCAGGCGATCGGACGCAGAGCCCGGACGGACAAAGAGCGAGTGAGAGAGTCGAGGCTTACAGGGGGTGGGGGGGCTGGGGGCGCGGTGGGACTGTTTAAGACGCCATGTCTATGTACGGGCCACCTGTCACTCAGGCCAGTGACCATGGCAACAGGCCCTGCGCAGTGCAGAGGGGAGGGAGGGGGGAGCGAGGGACAGATACCATGGCAACACAAGCTGTCACGGCTCTGATGAAGGCCGAGGGGGAGGGAGCTCGCTCTCTCTCTCTCTCTCTGCCTCTCTTTTAAAGAGACAGGAGCCCTGTTGATGACGTGTGTTATTCTTTAGTCATACGAGAACCTCTTGCTTCATTTATTTGACCAGAAAAAGCCACGGCAATGTCCTTGACAAGACTATAGGAAACAAGAGAGGAGGGGCTTTGCTGCCACGGCTCCATGCACCATTTCTTGTTTCATACCGACTCAATGCAGCGTGCACATGTGAAAACGTCAAGAAAAAAGGATCAAAGATATTTATGTTGTGCACGCTGCACACAATTAATGTTATGAACACAGATCAGGCGGCACTCATACATCTACATTTCAGGCTTGCTGCCAGTTTGACACGGGCAGATGTAGTTAATAGCTGTCTCTGTGATGAGAAAATGCAAGTATAATCAATGGCACAACTGAACTGTCCATTAGAGCAGAAACTAGAGGGGCCCTGCTTCCGTGAGCTGCAAATTCCTTCCCATTAACAGTAACTTTATGAACGTGGGAGAGGAGAATTGAATCAAGCCATCGAAAGTCAAGAAAGAGCTGCTTTAGTCACGAAAGAGGGCAATATACAGAGAGGAGAGGGAGACGGAGGAAATCGTATTACATCACCTACGAGTGTCAAATATAGGTGTTCAGCTGAACCAGAGGAGGGTGAGAGATGAGAGCGGTTGCAGTGAAACTGAGAATGAACGTTTGGCAAACAGGGTTTATAAGAATGAATGAGAAAATTTGAACACATGTGGGGGCATAAACGGTGTTACCAGTGAAAGCTTGATGTGTTCGCCAGTGTTACTCACTCTGAGCCCGCAGCCATGTCCAGGTATGAGGTGTCTGCTGTGTCCACCCCTACTGGGATGACTATGCTCATGACGTTCTCTGCTGATCAGTTCTTGTCCTACTGAGTCCAGAGAATGGGAGTCCAAAACACTGAGGCATGCCAGCCACAGCAGTCATTGCAGACATCTAAGTGCATCCACAAGGCCTGAACATGGAGTTAGAGAGGAGAGAAGAAAGACAGACAGACAAAAAGAGAACAAAAGAAAATCAGTTTGCATTGTGTAGAAGCATCATTACACTCGTGAACAGCTCAACAATGTGTAATTTCTTTCATACCAAGAACAAAAGCACCTACAAGACTGCAGCTTCAAGCAAACCCGAAAATTACAAATCATAGTGAAAATGGGGTATTTCCAGCATACGTTAATGTGTGATTCATACTTTCAGACCATGAACAGTGTTTAACAGGGAAGAGCATGACAGGAATTTCCCCTCTGACAAAGCTGAGGCATTGACTGATGAAAAGCGAGAGCATACGATATTGTAAGGTGAAGCCTGGGCTGCTGCCTGTGAGCTGCGCTAAGGCGACCTCTACACACCATCACCCAGGAATGCAGAGGGCTGCACTGTAAGAAAGCTCCCACAAAGGGGAGCAAGAGAACACAGAGCAGCCAGCCGCCATGAAAGGAGGGAGGAAAAACGCAACAACACACAGAGGCCATTTTTTCCCCCCTTCGACTGAGGAGAGCTGCTCTATTCCGAGCACTCGCACACACTCGATCCAATAAAACGCACACAAAAAAGTCTTTGAACATTACACATTTCATTGATGGGAAGGCTTGTGTTTTGATTACTGGTGCTGTAAGGATTGCTATCCATTCACACAGAGAAGGCTGCTGTAAGATGAAGTCATCAATAATTGACTGCGTTAGGTGTCAGGCAATGAATGGAGTGTCCCTTTGGTCCCCAAAGTAGGAGGCTGGTTACACTGATAAATTATACACTAGCAATAGTATTGATGGGAATATTAAGCCATGTATTTGAGTGTGATGTGAATCCAGACGGGAGCATATGTGTCAGTGCGGCTGCCCCTGATACAGAGAGCTCTGTTGATAAGCGGGATTAATGGGAGGGACAGATGCCGAGACAAAATAGGCTGGAGGTCACACCTCCGCCTGCTCCTGCACTCTGGGGCCAAACAAAGGCTCAGATCGTGGCTGGAGCTGGAGATGGGGAAGAAGGGGTCACAAAGCAGGGTTGGTCATGTATTGAGCAGGGACATGCTTCGCACACGTAGCAAGCAATAACACACAGTCACACCAAAAACCTGCCTCTGCATGCCTATGTGGTATCTGCCCATTCTGGCCCAACCATGTCCTCTGTTACACAAATGCTTGTCAACTCACACGTCTCTCTCCAGGCATTCACAGTCTCTGTCAAGGAAACGCATGGTTCACATGGGAGAATCTCGCAACGGAGGATTCTTTTAATAGGAAAAACAGCCCTGAGAGTTATTCCAGGTAATAATTCACCCAAGTGCTCTGTTTGAGCCAGCAGGACTGGTGAAAGGCTCACAGACATGACAGCTGCCTGCTCCAGACCTAATTAATAGCAGGAAGGAGACCCCGGTGTGTCTGTGTGTCAGCCAAGGCTACTGATGGGACCACCCTCCAAATTCTCCTCTGATTGTGTGTGCAGTGACTGGGTCAAACAGCAGGGCTTTATCACTGGCAGAGGACTTTCCTGGTGAAAGAAGGGCTGAACTATGTGTAAAAAATGTCTGATTGTAAAAAAATTTGACTATATTACAAGGACAACGATTCACAATACTGGAGGGAATAGCCGTTTTTGCACAACTATTCTCATTTTGTCTGAAGAAGTCTGAATAATACAATCTGTAGGCCATGACATCTCTGCAGCAACACAATACTTGTTCTGGGTGGTTTTTTGACACATTTTTTGCATTTAGAAATATTGTCCCTCCTGTATTTTGGATATTGCACCATCCCTATTGCTATTTCAATGAAACTACTATTAATTGTTCAGCCCTGGATGGAGGCTGATGTAACCAGAGCACTTTCTTTCAACAAGGACGGGCCAGTTTGCCAAAAACACTGAAATAACAGACTCCCCCTCCTTTGTATGATCTGAGAGGCCCAGTATGTTTTTGCACTGGTAAATAGCTTCCCTCCCAAGCAGCCTGTTTGTACCCTCGTCCACTTGGTTTGTCTCCACTTCATCCAGGGAATCCTGCTGTCACAACTAAGGAATGCACACACACACGCTCACGTTCACCCCCCTCCACACACACACACACACACAAACACAGATAACCCCCTTGCCCCGTCCTTTCAAACATTCCTCTCCATAAGGAAGAGCTTTGTGCAAACATACATGCACTGTGCTGCAGCCAGACACAGTCAAGACCGACAAAAGGCGGGTGGAAAAAAGAAAAACAAGTACAGTACAGCAGCATTCCTGACTAAATCTGAGCTGCGCTGTGACTGCCTCTGCCTGCTCCTCCTACTTCCTCTGGAAGAGCTGCCCGTCACCCTGGAGAAACGCAGCCAAAGAAAGGAAAAGAAAAAAAAAGAAAAAACACCACCCCCCCTTCCTGTGCCCAGTCACCCCGCCCAGCCGGATTTCTCTACCTCCTCTGTGCATTTCCTAAATAAACCTGAGACAGTAACGCAGAGCGAAGGGGAAGGGGAGTGTCGCAGACGCAGTTCCTAATTACAAGGAGCCCGGGAGAGACCATTTAAAGCCACCTTTGGCCAAATCCACTGCTGTTATGGAAACACATGAGGAGCGAGGGGTGGGGAAAATGGGGAACATGCACAGGGGAGGGTGAGCAGAAGAGGGACATACAGGGAAAGACATGCAGCGAAAGTGGACAATAGTAAAAAACAAGCCACAGGATGGAAGTGGTTTAGGGTTGTTTGGCTTAGTGCGCCTCCTTTCTCTGAAACCGATCACCTTTCACGAGCCCTCTGAACAGATTTCCTTGCGCCGTAGGGAGCTTTAGAAATCATCCACAGCCCCCTCCATTTCAGAGGGCAGCGGGGTGGGGGAGGTGTACATGGGGTCTGTCTGACAGTGACGCTACACAGCCGAGACCTGGGTGGACTCTGGGTGGCAGAGTGGAGCACATAGCGTAACCCAGTCTCTCCTTTTTCTGCTCCTCCCCTCCCTCAGCAAGGGGACACAGTCACGTCATTGTGTGGGGAATAACTATCCTTTTAAGACAGAACCGCACTGAAGTCAGTGAGGGAAAACCCACACCACCGCACTCAAAACCATGCCGCTACAGACAACAGCTTTCCTCTCTCCTCAGTTTATTACCACCGCTCCGTGTGTAAGTGTTTTCATTCTTGTTTTTCGCAGCCAAGTCTCGGCAGATTATGTTTTTTTCCCTCTATAAGTAGGAGGAGCAACAGAAAATGAGGGATTCCAACTGAATCCCACAGCCCCCCTGCCAAGCTGATGTGACTTCACACCATCCTCATAGCTGGTTGCAGTGACTCAGCTCATAAACAAACGGATAAAACAAACTCATACAAATACAGTCGTATACACAGGAAGCATGACCCAGATGGAATGTAGGCCTGGACCTCTTTTTTTTCTTCCAAAAGGTACCCACAGTGTACCACAGTGGGACACATTGCATCTGCCCTGTCCTTCATAAATCAGTGTGCCCATGGCTGCCAGCGCTCCCTCTGCACTCGAGCACTGAAGGTGAAGTCATACATCAATACAGCGGGGGATATGGATGTGAATGTCCACACAAGCAATTTTTGTGGCCACAATAGGAACTGTGCTGTTGTGAGAGCAAGCCAATAGCCTCAGCGGACTGTAAAGATCTGCCCACTTAGGAGTCAGATGATGAGACAGCGGTGTTGCAGTGTTCATGTCCCACAACGGGTAAACAGCAGGGCAGGCAGTGCAGCAGGCTAATAAAGAAACAAAGTAAGAAAATTAAGGTTTTCAGATTAAAGGAGCTGCAACTTTCAAGTGCATCACAACATGCAACATCTGTGATGTGATAAGATGTGAGACATAAAATCCTCATACAGCACCATGAGGACAAAAAGGAAAACAATATCCTCTGTGCTCAGTTCAAAGAGCCAGGGAGTGAGTGAGTTAAAGTCAGTAGGAACAGGATCTGGCAGCAAAGCTGGGGCAGCCCTCCTGTAGTCTGAGTAATGCCTGTTCAGGAGAACCCCCAGGGCACGATCTCTCCATCTCCCTCTCGCTCCTGCTAAAAGAGTATCACAGCCAGGCTCTGTGTGGTCAAGGATGAGTTCTTTTAAACAGTTGCAAATTAGACAGGTACACGTTACGTTACGCTGCATCTTTATCTGTGCGATTGAGCTTCTGAAGGCCGATTTGAAATGCCTCTTGGTCCTGGAGAGCCACACTGGTTGTCAGAGCAGGCACATATGCAGCCAGAAGCTAATTACAGCATTTGGAGAATGCAACATGCAGCTAACTAAAAATATGTGCTAGCATGTGTGTTCAAGAAAAAAAAATGGGGATAGGCAATTCAGCATCTACAGGGCAAAAGAACAGTAAAAGCCACTTGTCCCATTACAGCAGCGGTCGAGGATCAATTTCACGCCTGGACCGCAGTGCCGTTACATCACCAACATTGATGGCACATCCCCTCTTTATTCAGCCCATTCTGCCTTGTGCTGCTACCCATGAATGCTATTGCAACGCGGGCACAGTAACAGGAAGAATGTTGGGGAGGTGTAGTCGGGCTGCAGCCTCAGCAGCCCCAGCCCCAAAGCCACCTGTCGGGGAGGCAGCTTGCTAGTTTAAAGAGGGATCTGTTACGGCCCAGCTAGCAGCACAAAAACAGGTCACCTGAGCCCTGGCTTCTCCTCCCAGCTGGGATACCATGTGACTGCGTTGGGCCCCAGAGCCAGGCCGCTTTGTCTCCGGCTCTCTCCGGGTTTGGGTACCACACAAGCGAGATCACTGGAGACCGGGCCGCAGCCATACAGCTTAGCCCCACATGGTGAGGGGTGTATCTACAGAGACACACACACTTCACCTACACAGGCTTGCTACTGTTTCAGGGATGAGAGTTTATTGTCTGGAGACTGGGAAGAGCACAATAACAAAAAGGGAGCTCCTCCAAGTATAGGAAGAACCACAAAGAGAAAGCCGAAGAGTCTGTGGCCTTCAGCTGCCCTATCAATATGTCAATACACTAGTAGACATCCTGTGCACCTGCCTGACTTCTTTATTGTCTCTCTCACTTTCTCTGCAGCGCATGCAGAAACATGAAATGGTTCTGTGCAAGCTATTTGATCGTATGAGAGTGTGTCTAGGGGTTAGGGTGAGAGGAAAGATGTCATCGGAGACCGCTATGACTCCCTGCTGCCTGCCAGAGCGCCCTGTCCCTATGGCAGAGGGGGGAGTGGCAGCTCACCTCCCGTCACCATCTCTGTCAACAAAGCAAGCAAACACACACTTTGCTGCACAAGGCAACTAGGCACACATACAGCCAGTCAGGTATTTAACACTTTCAGCTCCAATATCTTGTAGACACAGGGAAAAAAACAGACGAGAGAGAGAGAGAAAGAGAGAGAGAGAGGGGGGCTCTGCTGTCTGCTCCTTTACAAGGAAGAACAAGATGGCTGGGGATTTTGTGCATTATGTAGCAGAGACTGATTAAGCACAGCAGGGCCCTCTCACTCATCTAGTTGTAATAAACCCTCCACAGAAGACAAGACCCTTTGCCACGTACTATAATGTGAACCAAATCCACTCGAACTTCATTACAGGGATACTGACCCTCAATGGACAGAAGCTATACAGACCATTCAAGCGCTTAGTGGTGTTTATGATACGAATAAAGATAAAGTGACTTGAAACTGACCCTCTTCCGTCTGCTCATTTCACAAAGTATGGTTTGAAGTGGTTTGGAGGCCCGTTTCATGATGCATTTCTCCTGCAAATGACAGGTGCTTTAGTCAGACAGACCAATATATGTTTCATACAATGATGCCTGTCCTCACTGAGGTTGACAACAACACAACATGCTCACCCTACAGTCGTTTAAGGTCTTGTAAATCAAATTTATGTTGTTGATTGTTTGAACTATGCAATCACATTGGACATTGTGTGTGCTACAGCAACTTTGATGTATTCCCTTTCTTCACTCAACTGATATTAAAATCATCAGGAGGGTCGGAAAGAGGAAAAAGACTTGGCATTAGTCAGGAACGGGCATTTCAGCTGAACAAAGTGCCAAAGTTAGTCCCACAGGGTGACGTAGAGGAGAGGACAGCTGTGCCACACCATCGCAGGGCATTGTGAGAGCCCACATGCTCACAAATACTATTCTGGAAACTGTCTTTGAATTTGTTTTCTCAATATTTTCATTTCAATACGTTTATTTTAGATGCTATTTTGGTTTAAATGCAATTTACGGGGGCACATCCATAGCATACAGCATTACTAAACATTCAGTTTTAAACAATACCTATTATATGGGATAGTGCTGAGGCATTATGCAATATTTGTATTCAATGTAACCAAGGAAACGCATGTTTTACTATTGTGTATATTCCATGCAACTGTAGGCTGTAATGAAGAAACATATTAGATGAAAACACTATTAAATTGGCTGTGTTTGTTTTGGTTGAGTCTTGAGCTAATTAAATATTCAACTGATTTTTGTCTTTGACCTTGTTCTTCAAACTCACTTAAAGCATGTGCTTCTTAACTAACACTTCACATTTTTCACAACTAATAAGCTCATATCCTAATTTGTTTCGATAAAATATTCAGTGAATTTCTTTCACAATAAAGGGGAATAAATGTCAAACAGTAAAGAGGAAATGCAAAGTAAAGGTGTTGGGAGACAGACTAAAATATGTTGCCTTAGAAAAGGTGATTTCAGGGAGGTTATATGTGGCAGAGCAGCAAGTCTGCAATGTGTTTATTTTTGACAAAACGATGGGTTTGAAGAAACTTAATGCTGACAAAAAAAAAGTATATCAACTTGCTTTTTTAAACGGTATTTTTCAGTTTTTGTGGCAAATATTCTCATGATTATAAACCTCATGTCCCAGCATCCAACATTACAACACGAAACACGAGCAATAGCATAAGCCGTGACGCATGTTACAGCAATACTATGTTATTCGTTTTGGGAATAGGCACAACAACGTCAGTGGTTGTAACTAAGACCGGCCAAAAAAGGGCAGTTTTACCGACGCATGATCTAGATTATTTGACGTTATTGTTAAACTCTATCCACATACACACAAAAAAAAATCATGTGTTGTGTAGTTGCTTCCCAGTGAGTGTGTCGGCGCTGCAGTCAGTCCTGCCGATAGGGGTGTGGAGGGTACAACGTTGCTATTATGTTACCACAACACCCTGGTGCTGTCGCCATTTTCATAGCGCTTTTCTCAGGACGGCGAGACAATCGTGTGGCCAGGGGAGCCTCGCCACGGGAAGAAAAATCCCCAAGAATGCATTCAATCGCCTCTTTCATACACTCTACCTTAAGTATCACTCTGTCGGTACAGTGTCTGTGTTGTTACCAGTAGGATTTTTTGGTGAATTCGTCGACAGCAAAGCCAGTAAGCTAATCGGATAGCAATTATGGCCAGCAATGGCCTGTGGAAATGTAGCAGCCTGAATGTAAATGGCACTCGGAGTAGCGAAAATAATCGAAGCACGACTTAAATGTGACTTGTTTTTGACAGGAGTGCAGAAAGCGAGAGAAGCACCGTTTAAACACAATAATACCTGCTCATTTCGGGGCCGTAAATAAAGGCCAGAAATTGCAGTGTGCGTAATGCGTAAAGGGTTAAAGTTAGCAAAGTGAGCTAGCTCCGACACGAAAGAAGTGGATTAATACTTGGCAGGAAACAGCGACAACAGCAGCGCTGAGAGAGCTACTCGGGGGCAGACCAGAGCACATTAAATTGGGTAAAGCAACCATTTGCGACAGTGTGCTTCAGCATGGCAAAAGGGTTGCCAATCGAGATGGAGTTACAAATTGTATGAGTGGGGCGAGATGCCCAAATGGATCACCCCCTCCCCCACGCTTGCAGCATTTGAACCCAATACACCCTGAATCTAAATTAAGTGATCGCGAAATGTTACTTTTATGTGTGATTATAAGAAAACAGTTCCTCGTTTGACATTGGGTCTATTCTCGATAACATCTTGTCATAACTACGTTTCCATAAAAGCTCAGTCGCCTATGAGATTACTGCGCAATGTAGCTGGGCATTTAAGCTATTTTAACAGCTGCTCTTGCTTTTGACTCGATGGGGCATAAGAGACTAAACATTCTCATATATCTGTTTACATGCATGTAAAAGCTCATTGTTCTCTGGCTTTTGAACAGTGGCATTGTATGAAATTTTCGCTGAACGGAAATAATGTCCCGTGCTCTGGTAAGCAAGAGGGTGGGAGCCACCACGGCAAATTGAAGTTAGTAACTAACAGCTAAAATGTACTGTTTTCATGCTGGATGACAGTGTTGCGAACACTGTAATCGAGTAACACAGGATGTCAAAATGTGAACTGGAACGTTTGCTGACAGCTGCAAGGACCTTCGTTCATGTAAAGTAAAATTAAGTGGTTGGAAATAAAGCGGGGAGCGTTATATATACATTATGAGGTCACATTATTTACAGTAAAAAAGGGATGAAACCGTGCGCAGTATGGCCCGCAGTATCTGTGTCAAACTAAACATCAAGTGAGCCCCCCCTCTGGGTCTAGTTATTTTAATTTAAAGCGCGAATATGTCGTTATTTATAAGGACAAGTTCACTGCTGCCACTGTTGTTGACCGAGTCTGTATGCTGTAGTGAAGACGTGAAGCTAAAGGACCATATAGGACAGCCATTAATCTAATTTTCCTCTTACGTTACCATAACGTTGATGTGTATTTAGTGTGGAGGGGTTGCTTCAACGATGTGGCAAACATTTAAAGTTCATCCCTATGTATATGTCCTTATTTTCCATGTTGTCTAAATTCTGGGGTATGAATACAGTTATCTATACATCCATCCTTACTTCACTGATATTTTGTAGGTTAAAAACATTTGATTTGACAGAAAAACTGGGATTAATAACAACATCTCTCCATCTATCTACCTATCCTTACTTCACAGATATTTTGTAGGTTAAAAAAGTTGATCCCTACTATCTGTAGATAATATTTACCTGATAACTTCAGTATGACGTCTCGTGTATCGTCCTGCTCGCTCTGTGTGAAGCTAATCTGAGCTAGTAGCATAGTAGCATGCGCTAGTTAGCAAGAGGTCTCCTGGCAACTTGACACTTAACATTTGAAACTTGCGTCATCTTATTAGCGGTTTTTAAATTTCTAACAACGTAAATATGAAGAAAAGAGGGCATTAAAGCCACATACAGTGAAATAACGGTGTTGGTGAGCTAGCCAGCAAGCTAAACTCAGCTGATACAACTAGGTTAGCCAGCATCAGCATGATGAGCCTAGCCAGCTAACTAAAGCCAACAATAGCCTTCCAGCTCGGATTTGAGCTCACCCTACAACTACCCACTTAATGCACTTTACTTACCGTTTTATGTCCACTCTGGAGGATCTGAATAGTGAATAAGGGGACCTGGGTAAGACCCCCGTCGCTTTCCACACAGCTTCCACAACCAAAACAATACTTGTGTCCACACACTGCGGATCCCTAGCAAAGCTTTAAAATGTTTCTATTTAAACGTGTCCTCTAAAGAGTCCTTTCCTCTTCAAAAATTCCTTGCTTCTTGTTCTACGAGGTGACACCAAATTCAGGCTAGATATGAATTGGAAACCGTTAAAACTGTGCCCTAGTCATCGGCGACTTTTAGAAATTAGATCCCCTCAAACCCAGTCTCTTTTCCCTGTGTAAAAATGGCGGCCCTGCCAGGACTGCCGAGACTCCGCCTCCCCCACCAGCCCCCCCCCTCCCATCACTAAACCCGGGCTCCGCCCCCACACACTGCGGGGCTACACTCCCGCTTTCGCAGGGGCATCGTGACCGTGCTCCGTGCGCGTTCACGACTGTGATTCCTCAAGACTGCTATTTCTGTCGGAAACGCTCCGGATCTACTTTTAGTGGGGCAGATAACCAGAAGGATTGTGCATTTTATGATACATTTGGTGTCAAATTTGGTATGCTTGTAGCCGAAGGCATATCGAGAAAAATTAGAAGTGGAGGCACGACATATTTTCAATATCGTCATACTGTTAAAATAATCGCCTCAGTAATTTTTTGTCAAAATTGTTTTGTTTTGCCTATATCATCTCCTCATGACGCCGGCCACCTATGGTAAAATCACCTACATCCTCAATTGATCAGATAATGTGATTTTACCCCTTTAAGATAATGGCCTATGTCAAGTGTGTGACTTATGCAGATTTATTTTGCCTAAGTCAAAATAAAATGTGACTTAGGCAATTTTTTGAACATGCCTTTGTGACCTAAGCAAGATATGGTAACACTTTATTTTGAAGGTGTCTACATAAGAGTGACATGAGTGTGTCATAAACATGACATGGGATGTGTCATGAACATTAATGACACTTTGAAGTAACATTAATGCTCATGATACTTGTCATGTCATGTTTCTGACAGGCTTGTGTGACTCTTATGTAGACACCTTCAAAATAAAGTGTTACCATATCTTGCTTAAGTCACAAAGGCATGTTCAAAAAATTGCCTAAGTCATTTATTTCTCTTAAGTTACATATTTACACACAGTGTTATTACCATGCCAATAGCCATCCTTTGTTATATCCTTTTTGAGTGAAATGATCAATAAATGTCATATGTTACACTTTTGGTGAAGTTTTTTGTGTTTCCTGCAAAACTTGAAAAAATTAGTGAGGCGATTATTTTAACAGGGTGACGTATTCTGTCAGAAACGCTCTGGATCTACTTTGTGCTGCACTCTTTGCACAAGTCTTCTCATACCAATCAATTAATAGACTAATTGGACCTTATAGCATGTTTAATAATTTAATCGAGACAATTAAACCTGCTGGCATCATAATATCAGTGGTTTAATCATTGTTTGTGTTAAAAATAGCCCTTCAAACACATCTTGCAGCATGCAGTACAGCACATTGCAATTCATAAAGTGTGTGCTGGTTGCAGTCTTTATTAACAGCTTGTGAAGTCAGCTGTGGGAATGTTTTGATCAGGAGGTTTTGTTTAAAGTACTGTTATGTTCCCTCCTGTTTCCTCTTCTTCCTCTTAGGACGGAAAAAAGTGTATTTTGCCTTAACAATAGCAGATTTACATTCCATTTAATCCTGACAGTGCTCCTGATTTATTAAATGCATGTTTTATTTTAACCATAAACAGACATGGGCTACAACACACAAAGGTTGTGTGTAGGCCAGCCCAGATTGCTTATTAATTAATTTGTGACATTTCTTTAAGTTTATTAATAAAACATAATGTGGATACTTTAGACCAAAATCCTTGATCTTTTTTTTTTTACCACTGGCTTGGCTGAAAAGGAGCACCTAAATCCGCTACCCAACACAGGAGGAGGCAACTAAGCTGTTATGTAACCCCTTACACAAGAGCAGCGTTTTGTATATTGAACTGATGTTAGGAAGGGGTTGTCTATGAAACACTGACCAATAAGATTAAATCATGGAAAAAAAGAAAACAGACCATACAGGGCTACGACATTATTGAACGTGTCATAAATCACAAACACACACACTAAAGCCTACAAGTTTGTACAATTCACACTGGGCTTAAAGCCAAAATACCAAGTACAAATATCTATATCCACTACTTTCTATTTTAAGTTTATATGTATGTTGTTAATACATATTGTATATTTCCTTATTTTTCATGTTGTCTTAAATACTGAGGGATTAATACTGTTATCTATCTATCTATCTATCTATCTATCTATCTATCTATCTATCTATCTATCTATCTATCTATCTATCTATCTATCTATCTATCTATCCTTACTTCACTGATATTTTGAAGGTTAAAAAACATTTAAATTGACAGAATAACTGGGATTAATAAAGTTATCTATCTATACTTCACTCATTTTATAGGTTTTAAACATTTAAAAGGACTGTATTATCACACTTATTGGCCTATATATAATAATATATGATATAATATAGATAAAACATTTATTTCTTCTATTTTATGCCCTTTAATAACCATCAGCGAGTAGTCGTTGCAATTTACAACCCTTGTGATTTATTTAACAACCATATCACTGAACGTAAACTGAGGCATGTTTGACACTGTAGAAAAAACATATCTAGCAATCTTTCCGACAGCTTTATTGTTGTGGTGAATCGGTTACTGTCAAATCTCCAGAAATATGTCTGTAGAAATCCCTTTGACATCATATGTTGAGAGAGGATGTTCTCATCGTTTCCATTTATTGACCCTCCCCCCACCCGAAACCGCATCCCCCCGCGCATGCGCATTGAGGCCAGGATCGCTGCAACTGCTGGTGCACGGGGCAGCGAGGTGGTTTGAAATAAACTTGAGGGAGGACGGAGGGTATAAAAGTTTGGGCCGACCCGTCAACGGGAAATAGTTCGTAAAGTAAACGGCTGTGGAGGACGCAGCGATTTATATTAAAAAAAAACGGTCGCTGTCGATTTTTTTTTGTTTTTTTCTCGAAGAGGATAACATGTATGCGTCACCGTTGTGGTCTGAAGATGATCGCAGTTCTTTTATGTTACAATAATGACCAAAAAAGGCCGTTTTACTCGGTGAAAATGAGTGATTTTGTGAGAAACGGTTGGTTTTTGATGACGTCATGCAGCTGGTATTTGTGGGCGGGCTCTGAGCTGTGAGGGGAGAGGGGCGCAACCGGAGAGCAGCTACGACCAGGCGCCATTAGGTAACAGCGCACTGTGTGTCTATTTAATTCCGTTAAGCGGCTTTCCTGTGCCTACAAGGTACATGAGCCGACGTAAATGTATATTTTTTAACCCGTTAAGTTGAAAACTGCCGCTTCGAATCGGGCGATAAAGAGTGACGTCCTGTCGTCAAACGAAATTCGTTATCCGTTGTCGATTGGGAACAAGATGGCGTCGAGGATTTCTTTCTTGTAGTGCACGGCCCCGGGGTCGAGCACTCTTGGGCGGCGGCGCCGTGCGCGTTCTCGTCAAAATGTTATTATTTCCTGTGTTCATATCCTGAGAAGTTCTTGTTTGAAATCGTCACCCTGTTAAAATAATCGCCTAACTCATTGTTTCAAGTTGTGCAGGAAACACAAAAAACTTCACCAAAAGTGTAACATATGACATTTATTGATCATTTCACTCAAGAAGGATGTAACAAAGGATGGCTATTGGCATAGTAATACCACTGTGTATAAATTATGTAACTTAAGAGAAATAAATGACTTCGGCAATTTTTTGAACATGCCTTTGTGACTCATGCAAGATATGCTAACACTTTATTTTGAAGGTGTCTACATAAGAGTCACACAAGCCTGTCAGAAACATGACATGACAAGTATCATGAGCATTAATGTTAATTCAAAGTGTCATTAATGTTCATGACACATCCCATGTCATGTTTATGACACGCTCACTCTTTTGTAGACACCTTCAAAATAAAGTGTTACCATATCTTGCTTAGGTCACAAAGGCATGCTCAAAAAATTGCCTAAGTCACATTTTATTTTGACTTTAGGCATAATAAATCCACTTAAGTCACACACTTGACATAGGCCATTATCTTAAAGGGGTTAAATCACATTATCTGATCAACTGAGGATGTAGGAGATTTTACCATAGGTGGCCGGCGTCATGAGGAGATGATTTGGGCAAAAAAAACCCAATTTTGACAAAAAATTACTTAGGCGTTTATTTTAACAGTGTGACGATATCCTGAGAAGTTCTTGTTTCAAGTGAAAAACCACCACCTGCCCACGCAGACAGAGAGGTGACCTTGTGGGCACATGTTTTAACATTTGTTCGTGGTTGTTTGAGCTCTACCACCCAAGGAAATATTTTTTCATGCAAACGTGACGGGAAAAAGCCTCAACCTTTGTTACAATTTAAGGAATCTGTGTATTTACAAGTTACACAAGCACTTCATTTCCCACTGACACTTTTCACACCGACATTAAAGGCCTTACAAGGTGACAAACTGACATGTAAAACACAAAACAGTACATCATCCGGATGAGTTCACCCTTACCAGCTTTGTTTTAGCTTTTGACCCCATCTAGTGGGCCATGCAGGCAAAAATGTGGAGGTTATGATCATTTCCCCCAACTTTAATTTAGTTTTTTTTTTTGTTTGTAATTAGGGAATTACAACTTTTAGTGATCTATAAACATTTGTGTTTTTTGAATTTCTGTCTGTAATTTGTTTTTTTGTGTGCTCCCACTCTAATATGTTAATAAAATACATGAAAAGTTGAACACTAACAAAAATTAATTTGTTACAAATGTTATGACCCAATGGTATAGCTAGGTATAAATGGGTAAACAGCTCAGTGTTTTAAGCCAAGGATGGTCATAACAAATTTTCTCAGGCACGTTTTACATCTAAACAAAATGCAGCTAGTTTCAGCCAACTAAATAAATTCATGTCATGTTTCCGATCCTTCACTTCAAAGTTAAAGAAGCGATACCACACTCTGAAAATACTCTACTACAAGTAAAAGCCTTGCATGCAAAACTTAACTCAAGGAAGTGAAATCAAAAGTATCAAAAGTAGAACTACTGATGCAACAACACAAAAACATGTAAGAACAAAAAATGTAGAACATGGGTCAAAAATGACCCGCATTCATTTCCCATGTTACTTCACGCTGGCTGTGTGTTTCTTTGCTCTATCTTTTAAAATCAATTTATTTTATAATTGAATAGTCCAAGTATTCTTTGAATTTTTTATTTTTTATTTATTACAAGCGGTCATTATGGGTCAAAAATGACTCAAAATTAAATGACCTAATACTATAATAATAGTAATTTGTATCAAATAGTTACTTTAGCAGTAAGAGAGTCCAAACACTCATATATTTAATATAATTAACACGTTTATGTATAATTTTGTCACACATACAGTGTATCTGGAAGGTATTAACAGCGCTTCACTTTTTCCACATTTTGTTATGTCACAGCCTTATTCCAAAATTGATTAAATTAATTTTTCCTTAAAATTACACACACAATAACCCATAATGAAAATTTTGCCCCATGTTGTGCATCAGAAGCGTAGTAATACAAAAAGGTTTTTTATTCAAAAAGTAAGAAATTAAAACAAAAATTAGGATGTATGATGATCATAAACATGTTGATTGAGGAAAACCTGTAATACTGAATGATCAAATTAATTTGTGGCAAAGATCTAGAAAATAAAAACTCAGTCGGGTCACTTTAGATCCATCTTGCTTGTGTGTGTGTGTGTTAAGTTTAAAATGTGCAGAAAACTATAAATAAAATAATAAAACAATAACTCAAAGGGATGTAATGTCAACAGGAGAACACAAGAGGGCGCTGTGCTTTAAATGTGTTATTTTCATTCAACCAATCAGCACGCAGGAAAAACGGATGTCGTCAAGCTCTGTCCAATCACAGCCCTCGCTGTTGGGAGGTCGTTTATTGACAAGAGGAGAAGGTGACTCCTCGAAGAGCAGGGCAAATATCTCGTAGAAACATTAACAAATAACCAAAAATAAGACTGGTGTTTGCTAATAGGCAGCCATGTCTTCTTTTGGAAGGGCGCTGGGAGTCCTCCGGACGGGATCCCTGCTCCTCAGACGACGCGGTACACAACAGATAACGACCCGAAAGTAAGTACCGTCCAGCCCGCTAGCATCTGAGCTAATATCGTTAGCTTCAGAAACGACTTGCTAAAACAACAATAAATTAAACAAAACAGCTTTTTAAAACTAACACTGCTATCTTAAATATACGTGTATATTCCACATTATCTTATTCTGGCTTGGTCTTGGTTTTAACTGTGTTTTTTAATGTGATAGTGGAAGCGATGGTCCTGCGTACCGGGGTTATCCCCATATCACCAAGAGACAGGTGTTCCATTCGGAGCTGATCAGCGGAGCCATGTGGTTCTGGATCCTCTGGCACTTCTGGCACGATCCTGACTTGGTCTTCGTAAGTACACATGGGTGGTGTACACCACCCAGCACCATTTGTAGCCTGGTGCAGGTGGATGTAGTGGTGACAAATAACTTACCTGTCGTAACCAAGGTTATTATAGTTAACGAAAACTAACGAAATAACGAAAACTAGAATTGAAAACACATTTTCGTTAACTGAAATAAAAATAAAAACTAGAGTTTTTAAAAAAACGATAACTAACTGAAACTGTATTGTGTGGTTACATAACTAACTAAAACTAACTAAAATTATTTTATTCTATTGTATTTTATTGTACTTGAATACCGAACTGCTGTGACAACCGAATTTCCCTTCGGGGATGAATAAAGTAATCTATCTATCTATCTATCTATCTATCTATAGTGGAAATGTCCTTAATTTTCGTTTTTGTCAACTTTTTTCATTCATAATTCAGTGTTTCTATTTGAACATGCAACACATGGTAAATATGTTTACTGAGACTGGGATGTCTACACTCCAACCAAAATTCAAAATAGTTAATAACCTTATTGGGGCTGAGATGATAAACCAAAGGAAATAAAGGCAAAATTTATTATGACCTCTTTGAATCTGGCACCCAACACATAGCCCATTACAAAAAAACTAAAACTAACACTAAAACTAATAAAAACTAAACTAAAACTAAGCATTTTCAAAAAATAAAAACTAAACTAAAACTAGCAAACTCACTCTTAAAACTAACTGAATTTGAAAACAAAAATTCACAACGAAATTAAAACTAAAACTAATGAAAAATCCAAAACTATTATAACCTTGGTCGTAACACTCAACTGTTTGGGGTCACTTAGAAATGTCCTTATTTATCAAATAAAAGAACACGTTTTAAAAATTAAAATAACAGACATACAGTCTAGACATTGTTAATGTGGTAAATGACTATGAAAGCTGGAAACGGCAGATTTTCTTATACTTGTTATGTAATATGTTATATATTGTCCTGTGTAAGCAATTAAATGACCCTTCCTCAGGCTGGTTGAGTATCTAGAGGAAAAGTTGGGGTTTGTACTAGAAGTCGCCCGAAACATCAGCCGGCCGATATTTGTGTTAATAAATGTTTCTTTTTTATTTAAATTGAAACTTGTGTAACATTTGTTATCACTGTCATTTTTATCATGTAAATGGAGGGAGAAAAGGCAATATCGGCTTCAAGAATCGGCCCAAAAAATGGGCAGCACATATCGGGCCTTAAACATAATGGCCTTAAAAAACCTGTATCGGTCGACCACTAATTTGTACAGATTCAAATTATAAAACAGTTTCTTCTCATAGAAAACAGACATTTTCTGTGTGACCCCAAACTTTTGAGCGCTAGTGTGTATGTATAATTCTAGTAAGTATAGTTTTAAGTATTTCCATTTTCTGCTACTTAATATTTCTACTCCACTTAAATTGAGGCATACAGTCATGGCCAAAAATATTGGCACCCCTACACTTCTGTCAGATAATGCACCATTTCTCCCAGAAAATTGTTGAAATTACAAATGCTTTGGTATTCACATGTTTATTTCTTTTGTTTGCATTGGAACAACACAAAAAATGCAGAGGAAAAAAAAGCCAAATCTGATCATTCCACACAGAACTCCAAAAATGGACGGGACAAAATTATTGGCACCCTAAACTTAGTATTTGGTAGCACACCCTTTGGAAAAAATAACTGAAATCAATCGCTTCCTGTAACCATCAATGAGTTTCTTACACCTCTCTACTGGAATTTTGGACCACTCTTCTTTTGCCAACTGCTCCAGGTCTCTCAGATTTGAAGGGTGCCTTCTCCCAACTGCTGTTTTGAGATCTCTCCACAGGTGTTCTATGGGATTTAGATCTGGACTCATTGCTGGCCACTTCAGAACCCTCCAGCGTTTTGTCTTCAACCATTTCTCGGTGCTTTTTGAAGTGTGCTTTGGGTCATTAACCTGCTGGAAGACCCATGACCTCTGACGGAGACCCAGCTTTCTGACACTGGGCCCTACATTGCGCCCCAAAATTCTTTGATGGTCTTCAGATTTCATGATGCCATGCACACAGTCAAGGCATCCAGTGCCAGAAGCAGCAAAGCAACCCCAAAACATCTGTGAACCTCCACCATGTTTGACCGTAGGGACCCTGTTCTTTTCTTTGAAGGCCTCATTTCGTTTTCTGTAAACCGCACAATGATGTGCTTTACAAAAAAAGCTCTACTTTGGTCTCATCTGTCCACAGGACGTTCTCCCAGAAGGATTTTGGCTTCCTTAGGTACATTTTGACATTTTTTGTGTCTCTGTGTCAGCAGTGGGGTCCTCCTGGGTCTCCTACCATAGCGTCCCATTTCATTCAGACTGCGACGGATAGTGCGAGTTGACACTGTGGTACCCTGTGTCTGCAGGTCAGCTTGAATTTGTTTGGAAGTTGATCAGGGTTCTTTATCCACCATCCGAACAATCCTTTGTTGCAATCTATCATTTTTTCTCTTCCGTCCACGTCCAGGGAGGTTAGCTACAGTGCCATGGGCTGTAAACATCTTAATGATGTTGCGCACAGTGGACACAGGAACATGAAGATTTCTGGAGATGGACTTGTAGCCTTGAGATTGTCCATGCTTTTCAACAATTTTGGTTCTCAAATCCTCGGACAATTCTCTGCTCTTTTTTCTATTCTCCATGCTCAGTGTGGTACACAGACACACAACACAAAGGTTGAATCAACTTTTATCCATTTTAACTGGCTGCAAGTGTGATTTCTATATTGACAGAACCTGTTACTTGCCACAGGTGAGTTTAATTACAAATTAAAGGAGCATCACATGCTTGAAAAACAATTATTTCTTACAATTTTGAAAAGGTGCCAATAATTTTGTCCAGTCCATTTTTGGAGTTCTGTGTGGAATGATCAGATTTGGCTTTTTTTCTCAGCTTTTTTTGTGTTGTTCCAACGCAAACAAAAGAAATAAACATGTGAATGCCAAAGCATTTGTATCGATTTTCTGAGAGAAGTGGTGCATTATCTGACAGAAGCGCAGGGGTGCCAATATTTTTGGCCATGACTGTATGTTGTTGTTGTTGTTTTTTTTACCTCACTACAATTATTTGATACCTTTAAAGGTCTTCCATGCACAAATTATACAAAAAAAATTAAATTATGATCAAACAGGGCGGTTTTGATAAACTGCTTAAATTATAATATAACAAACATAAATTATTCTTGAATTAACCATTATGCACAATGAGTTATTTTACTTGTTGCACTTTACATATATTTTGATGCTAATACCAGTTTACTTTTACTTGTATCTAACTGCATCCTCTGCATCATGAATAAAGCACTTAATATGAAATGGCAACAAACCCTCTGAATAATTTGGTTATGACAAATAGAATAATAAACTGGGCTGCAGTGATAGAATCTGAGTGTAAAAGCACAAATCTGACCAGGAGCTTCATTTTATAAAATGATTTTACCCCTCTGTGTTTTAGAAGCTCCAGTTTAGATCTGGAGTAACAATTGAAAACTAGGAACAGCTGAATTTAAAAAAAAATCTACCTGTGAAAATATATTGCTCTGCTGTTCATCGTGTAGTCAGTTCTCTTTGTCCATGTCAGATATTTAAGGAATCATAACTCAGGTTTGATAGAGCTGAAACTCTGTTAAGATCATTAACATACTTTTTGTGTTTATCTTCAGCTTGCTAAACCTATAAAGCCAGATAGAACCATCATCGGTTAACTTAAAATGAAGGTTCCTCTTACCTCTTGTGCAGGGTCACTTCCCCTGGCCTGATCCCTCTCAGTGGACAGATGAGGAGCTCAGCATCCCACCAGATGACGAGGATGTCGAATAAGGTAAATTTCTGCTGTTTTCTTTGCTTAAATCACGGATGGGCAACTGGAGGCCCGGGGGCCGCATAGGGCCCGCACCCTAAATTGAAGTGGCCCTCAGTACAACTACATGCATTTGAGCAATCACAGTTAGTGGTTATTTTTTATTTGCTTCTAACCTTTTGTATTCCTATTTATACTGTTATACATGCATTTAAGCATGAAATATGTTAAGTTACTGCACTGTTAACATACAGTACAGGCCAAAAGTTTGGACACACCTTCTCATTCAATGTTTTTCCTTTATTTTCATGACTATTGACATTGTAAATTCATCAAAACTATTAATGAACACATGTGGAATTATGTACTTAACAAAAAAGTGTGAAATAACTGAAAACATGTCTTATATTCTAGTAAGCAAAGGGTGGCTACTTTGAGGAATCTAAAATACAAAAGACATGTTTTCAGTTATTTCACACTTTTTTTGTTAAGTACATAATTCCATATGTGTTCATTCATAGTTTTGATGCCTTCAGTGAGAATCTACAATGTAAATAGTCATGAAAATAAAGAAAAAAGCATTGAATGAGAAGGTGTGTCCAAACTTTTGGCCTGTACTGTATTTAAAATTGCAGTTTCATCATATCTGGTTAAGTGCACGGTCCTATATGTGGCCCTGTGGTAGTGTCCATGAAAAATTGTGGCCCCCTGCAGCATTTAAGTTGCCCATCCCTGGCTTAAATGAACACTGGTACACCTACCAATCAGGATAACAACTTTTATTTCTACAATATATAAACCAATGGGTGAAGAAAGTTCAGTTTGTCAAAAGTTTTTTTTTAACCAAGAGGTCACACAGTAGTGGATTATTAAAGGCTGATAGAATAACAATAGTTAAGAGCACGATAAAGCCGATTAATTGGCCGATATTACAGCATAAAACTTAGAATTTACGAATAAAGCAGACTAATGTAACTCGACTGAATGATATCTTGCCTTGAAACGTGTTTGGAGCCTCTTCAGTCAGAGCTGATTAAACGTCTAGTAAAGTCCAGCTAGTCAGTAAGAGGTTTGTTTACATCTCTCATCTGTAAGACCCACAAACAAGCCTGTCATTTATTATTTTAACTCCAAATGTTGATTTGCTGCCAGTGGGATATATTAATGATTCTCATTTATAAAGGAATAGTGATTTGAACCTCAGTATTTCAACATTATTCTTATATTAGTAAGATAACTCGGTGTCAGATGTTTATAAAACGCTTTCATTGTGTCATTGTGTCATCTGCAGTACATTTTTTAATCAGACCTCACTAAAATATTACTGTAACTGCTCTACATATAAGAGGGATAACGGCACAACAGGCCTTTTTACTGTCGACTTTTAACTTGTCAGTCGGAAAATCACAGGTGTTACTAATAACATAGGTGCTGTTTTTAATTAGTTGTTCCAGGAACATGTGACTGATTGATTTTCCTGCTGTGACGCATGAAAATGTCTTCAGAGAATAATTCCCATTAGGGATATCCTCAACAGTAACCATATACTATTTTTCTCATTCTGTACAATCTTACTGTTCTTTAGTTGCTGTTGACAGGATTTTCTCCCAAGTAATTCTAACTAAATTTGACAGCTAACACCTTGAATTAACAACTCATTTAAATAATTGTGTTGCCTGAGGCGCCTCTTGTCTAAACAGTTCTGGAGAGATGTTGATTCAACTGTTTTTAACATTTTTTTTTAGGTCACCATGTGGGATTCAAGCTGCTGGACAAGTTGTTGTGGAAATCTTCAGGATATTTTGAAAGTCGGTGCTGTACATAAGACAAATAAAATCTTTAAATACGGGAAACTGTTGTCTTTCTTTAGAGTCAGACAAATTTGGGGTTTTTATGAGGCCAATACAGTACTAATGTTAGAGGGAAAAATTCATATTACAAATTTGGCAGCTGATAAATTGAGCTGGAATGAAAATCCACCGAAATAACTATTCAAATGTACTCAGGAGATTTTTCTTAGATAAAAATGTCAACCAATTCTTGAAATTAACAAAACGGTCAGGTATAAAAGTCTATAAATCTTCAATTAGGCTTGACAAGACAAGCATGTTATTTCATTAGTTTTATTTACACGCAATTTTTTAAAATGCAGAAACAAAATGCATTAACAGTGTCACAGTTAGCCAGTGTTTGTATATTTTAAATCATAAGCCATTTAAATCTGGGGAAAAAACCATTGCAAGAACCAACGCACATAAACACAAATGCCAAGAGAGCGGCTTTAAAAAGCAACAAAAACATAAACAAAGAGGACAGATTCTGTACGATGAATACTACAGCTTATGACAAACCCTGCCTGCGGGCCAGCTTGTGTTTTCAATGACTTGACATGCAAAGAGTTCAAAAGGTAAAAGTGTAGTGTAAGGAAACAAAGTAGGAAATCAGTGATTAATAACACTAATATTGTAAGTTGGTTCTTTGTGTTCGGATCGTGTGAAACACCTCGAAGTCTCAAACTGTTCAGAGAGGCTCTTAAAGCTGAAGAGTCAACCTAACAAAGTTGTTTTCTGTTTAATAACACTGAGCTGAAGTGTGTTAAAGGGACAGTTGGCCACAAAATCAAAAATACACATTTTTCCTCTAACTTGTAGTGCTAGTTCTGGATCTGGATTGTTTTGATGCAGAGTGTTTTTACTTATTGACTGCAGAGATATCCGCTTTATTGTTCATTTTAATGCCTGGTACAATTAAAGGTGCATTTGTTTGGGCTAATATAATGAAAACAAAAATAGCTGATATCTAGACATTTTCCATGGTTTTCTTAATAACCAAAAATAATCATCAAAAAAGCCATGAAAAATGTCTAGATATCAGCTCTTAAATTAAACTCTTACCAGATATTGTTATTATATTTGTCCAAACAAATGTACCTTTAGTTGTAACAGGCATTAAAATGAACAAGAAATTGAAGAAAACAAGGGTGTTTTTATCATTTTTTCCATGGCTGTATATGGCATTTAACTGCTCAAAGTACTAAGAAATAACACATGAAAACTCCACAGCAATGTCTCTTTCCAAAAATCATAACCTGGTTACTGGAGATAATCCACAGACCTTGTAGTTCCACTTTTTGAATTAAATTACTGGCATAAATTAACTTTTCTTTGATATTCTAATTTATTGAGATGCACCTGTATATGTATTTACAAAAACGCGTTTTAATATAATCAGATGTAACATTAAATATCTATTTTTAACCGTTTTCAAATGAAAGTAGATGAAAAAGTATTTGCAAATTATTTTTTTTACATTTTTCATAGCGTCCCAACTTTTTTGGAGGAGGACGGCCTTAATGTTTACATCTTGAGCTGTCAGAAGCTTCTCGTCTGAGCAGATGTAGTGATTCAGTTCACAGGTGTGGTTAATTTTTTTTAAAAATAGTTCCGACATGAAACTGTTCAAAATAAAGTTTGTGGATTATCTCGCACTAAATGGGTCAATTTTTGGCGCTTTGAGCAACACAAACCATGTGCTGCACATCCAAAACACTGACACCAACACCAAACAGCTACATTGAGGAAAAAGAATAAGCATTTTAGATTTTTGTGTCACTGTCCCTTTAAGAAGCAGTGGGGGGACAATACTTAGTTCATGTTAACAGAAGTTGTATCCTTAAAAAAGGTACAATGACTGACTGGTTAAAGCACAGCTTATCGTTACAACTCGAAAAAACCACGACCATGAAATAATTTTGAGCAATGATTCAAAAATACAAAACAGAAAAACAAACCTCAGCAGCTGCAAAAAGCAGGAGGTGAATCTTTTTTTTTTTTTTTTTTTAAAGTCTTGCGCGAGTCGAGTGCTGAGAAAACATCCTGTCTGCATCCATGACGTGGCTGGTGGTTAATCGAAGGTTATGTCCATGGCATCATTCCCTGAGAGTGAAGAACTGCGCACCCCGAGCAAAACACACATCTCACATCAGCACTGCTGTTATTTTTTTCTTTTTAAAAAAAAAAAACCTCACTCATCCCGTTGAAGTTCCACAGACTTCTTCTGAATGCATCGACTACTTTGGATCGACCACAGTGGCTCAGAATACTTTTTTTTGTGTTTTTTTTTTTGCTAAACGATAACTGGCACTAGCTGAAAAAAGCTCAGGTTTTAGACATGGAAGTTGACGTTTTTCTCAACCTAACCTAGTTTCTATTCGCACATAGCCCAACACGTCTGGCTACAGGGAGAAGAGGAAACCAGAACAGACAAGAATCAACACAGGATCTATCCGACAGGAGGGACGGGGAGAAGTAGAGAAGAGTTGTGACAGAATAGAAGGTAATAAAAGATTTGTAGGTAAATTGCTACTCAACAGATGATGATCACATGAACTCTAAAACATCCACATTTACAAAAAAAGTATGTGTTAAAGTTTAAAAAAGAGAAAATTAACCCTATGAAGGAGGAGAAAAAACACCCTCAGAATAGCTGAGGCTTTAGGGTCAAAATATAATAAAATCATTATCTCTTTCAATTAATAAATACATCATTCAGAATCCATAAAAATAACACATTAAAAAAAATCAACAACATAGATAAAACGAGAAATAAATTAAGCGGGAGTCATTTCGTCGTCCTCGAGAGCGAATGACTCGTAATTCCTATTTTAAACAAATTCGGAGAGGCAGCACTTTGAGCAGCCGGAATCACTCAGAAACTCTAATTATCAGACAACACAGTGCCGACGTGAGAGTTTAAAGTCTGTAATGCATCTACTCAGATTGTTCTACGAGTCCAGGGGGGACGAATGCACCAAAGTGCTGCCTCTCTCTCTTTTCCTCTCTCCTCAAAAGTCATTATTGCTGGTGTGACTGAGATAAAAGGGGGGTGGGGGGGTAATCAGGGCTGGAAGGGACAAGCATGAGTGGAGAAGTACAAACAATAAGCACCATTTTGAAATTTCAGTTCACCGCGCTTCACCTCCTTAGCACCTCGTTTCCCCCTTTTCAGAGCCAGAGGAGAACAAAAAAATAAAATAAGAGAGACCCTGCTAGAGATTTACAGCTCCGTTTCATCTGCTCCTCCGTCCCGGTTCAGTTCGTCGCAGATCGCCGTGAAGCAAGTGAAGCTTGTGCAGAGGGTGGTTCAGCAGAGAGAGGAAATAATAAAGGGATGGTTTGGATTCATTGAAGTGAGGTTGTATGAGGTGCTTATCTAGAGTCGGTCTATACTGTAGATGGTGGAAGTTTGGCTGCAGGCAGGAATACTGACACAGGAGCTGCAGCAAAACATATTTTAACCACCTAAGAAATCTTTCTATAAAAGGAAGCTGTTGTCCAAGCTCTCTTCAAAGCCACCAGACTCCATTGACAAAAACGTTAATTTTACCTTACAGAATACAGGAGTTGCAAGCCTCGATTGATTGGTCTGTTTTGGTTTCTGAGGTCAGCCCTACACAAGGGTGTGTATGTGACTGTTTTAACATGTTATAATAATGGCATCATAATCTTGATTTTTCATTCAAACTTCTACTACATATATTTATTACACATTTTGCTTGTTTTTGCTGATGTGACAAGTGAATTTCCCCAATGTGGGATCAATAAAGTGTTATCTAATGTTATCTAATCTGTCATTGGCCTCATAATGACACTGCTTTAACTTCACTCATTTAATTTGAAAAGGTTATTATGAACCTTAGTTTTTGTTTGTATTACTGGGATAAAAGCATACCAACTGCTTAAATATCCGAAAATATTCACACCATAGACACTACCATTAACTATTCCTGTAACAGACAGCACAGCCAAATATTAGGTTTTGACCTAGTCTTGCTGTGTGACTGTGTGAATCTGAATTAATCCTTTTAAAATCACCCAAAGTGACACAATAACACAAACAGACGAACTGATCGAGGCAGCTATCGACCAGCAACTCACAGTCTGTGAGGTTAAATTACTGTTTTTGTCAATGGAGTCTGGCGGCTTTAAAGAGCATCGAAAACAGCATACATAAACTGAAAACAGGGCTGTGTGACAGCACGGTAAAGCTGTGAAAAACATTCTCAGAATTGTAAAACATAAATACAATTGATCTGATTTTTCTTTTAGGGGGGCAAAAATATGTTTTGATGCTGCCCCCCAGTCCAGAGAAAGAGGTTTTATAGCATCAAATAAGAAATTAAAGCTAAACTTAAAAGAAAAATAAACACTTGTATTGTAAATCAGTGTGATAAGAACTATTTAAAAATGACTTTGTGGTTTTAGTTTGGCTCATTCCCCATCTGAATGACAGGGTTTATGACCTGTACTGCAGCCAGCCACCAGGGGGCGATCAAGGTGTTTTGAACTTTTAAAGGACTTTCTTGTCGTCCACGTTTATATACAGTTTGTGCTCCAAACTGGGGGCGTCCAAACCGCCATCTACTGTAGCAACACACCGACTAGTGATAAGGAACTCATACATCACCACTCCAAGAAAAAGGCGAACTATCCCTTTAAAGTATGACGCGGATGATCTTGGCATCAGAAGCTGCTCCCCAGCGAAGCAAGAAGCGTTTTTGATGTTCGTTTGGTAGACCTCCTACATCTCATTTGTCCATTTGAATGCCAGCAGGAGCTTCAGTCCACCTTTTCCCTGCAGCAGAAACATTTCACAACATGCTTGTCCCTCTCCGCTTCCCGTAGCTCCTTTCCGTTTTGTTCTTAGTGTGCTTGTGGTGAAGACGTGCACTTGCTTATTTCAAATCCATTACCCTGTCTCCTAAGCATGCACAGTGAGCGTGTTTTTTTTTTTTTTTACGTGTCAAGATTCGTTCAGTTACGGTAGTCTCTCCAGGCAGTGTTTTTTCTCTCTTTCTCCATTTACTACAGCACAAAAGTGTCCGGTAACAAATACACCAATGTTTCTTTTTTTTTCTTCAAGAAAATGTCCCCCAAAGCATCATTTTTGCTTTTGAGGATTTGGAGTGTTACACAAAGACGCGATTGTGTCTGTTGAGTTTCAGGATCTTCCCCAGTCTCTGCTTGGCTGTGGCCATTCCTTTTTTGGGCCGCTTGCCTGAAAAAAAAAACACACATAAGAAAAATTGAAAGGCATTAGAATTAAGCATAAAGGGAGATAAATCTTACAATGCATATCTACTAATGGGGGGAAAACAATTTATTGGTCATCTATTGAGTCTATAAATTGTCAGATAAGTTGACATAAGCCTCAAAAGGATACCATTTACTTACAGGATATGTTCACATTTTATAATAAAATATAAAAAAAATATAATGGGTCTGCAACCTTTACTAACAAAAAAGCCACAGTTGGCCTTGGAGTTAGATTGGAGCTGCAAACCTTATTTTGAGCCTTAAAATGAAAACTAAACAGCCTACTAAGTCTAAATTAGTCTACCAACATTATAAATAGGTCATACTTGAGCATTTATTTATTTTCATTGACTTAATGTTAATAATGAAAATATTCAACTTATTTTATTATAAAACTATTATTATTATTAATAATAATTTAATTTCTAACTTTGCATATTTGTGTTTATTATTTTGTTTTGCTATTATTATTTTTCTAATTATTATTATTTTTTTAATTTAATTTAACCTGTAACAAAATTAGGTAAAAAAACAAAATTGTTTTCTCCATTTTATTATTATTATAATAATTTTATGACATTGCAGTTATTTATTTCCTAGTAATGAAAATATTCAAATATTACTTTTTTAAAAAGTCATATCTGTAACAAAATGAAAAGAAATAACCGTTTGATTTCGTATAATTTTTTTTGTGACAGCTACATGGAGACACTACAGACGGCCTGAAGGGCCCCATGTGGCCCCAGAGCCGCAGGTTGCCTCCCCCGGTTTTAGAAGCTCAAACCAGAAAACTATAAGCATTTTCACTTAAAATGATCAAACAAAGATGTGATTTCCGAACCTTTGGTGGCCTGATTGCTGATAGGTGGGGGGTTGGGGGCGTGCCTCTTGGAGGGGTGCAGCGGTGGAGACATGGAGGGGTCACAGTACTGGTAGTCCGTCTCGGGGCTGCCGCCGTGGCTCCGGCTGAGCGGGCTGGGGAGCCCCTGATTGTCCCAGGCCTCGCTGCTGTTGCCCTGGCTGTCCATGGGGCTCTTGTCCCCCTGCAGGCGGTGCTGGTGCTGCGCCTCCTCCCGGCGCTCCAGCGGCGAGCACTGGCCCGAGCCGGACCACCACGGCTCCTGGGACGAGGCCACCTTCTCGGGCTCGGAGGAGCACAGCAGACCCGCCATGGACAGCATCCCCTGAATGGCCTCTTCTGTGCTGGGTGAGGTAGGACGTTCTCTGTGAGGAGGAGAAGGAGAGACTCCATTACTTACAAACTCTCACTGTGCACAAAAAAAGTGTGAGCGTTGAGGGGTGCAGCGATGTACAGAAGTCCATTTCTTCCAGTGAGAGAAAAATAAGAAGAGAATTAGAACTCTATAATGAAACTTGGGATGAAAAACGATTAAATCATTACATTGAATCTCAAAATAATGACTTATCTCAAAATGAGAAACTTTCCGAATTTTTTTTAATATATAGTATCTTAAAATACTTTTTTTCAAAATACTGATTTTATTTTAAAATAATAATAATAAGTCATTATTTGAGAGACTACGCCATTATAATCTAAAAATAATGACCTATTTCAAAAGAACTTATTACCTCAAAATAATGATTTATTCTTATGTAAAAATGACTCCATATTACGTAAAAATATTGACCTATCACATCAAAATATTTACCTCTCTCAAAATGAAACACTATCTAAAAATAATTACTCATCTAAAAATAATGACGTATTATCTAAAAATAACTACTTATCCAAATATAATGACTTATCTAAAATTAATAACTTATTATCCAAAAATGACTTATTTCAAAAGAACGTATTACCTCAAAATAATTATTTATTCTTATTTTAAAATAATGACTTATCTCAGAATTAGAAACTTTCGAAAATGTAATGACTGAGCCTCTCAAAATATTATGTCATTATTTTGAGAGACTAAGTCATTAAAAAAAGGCTTCTCAAAAATAATTAGCTATTATCTAAAAATAATGATTGATTTCAAAATAACTTATTACCTCAAATTAATGACTCAATATTATGTAAAAATATTGAATCATTATGTAAAAATATTGACTCAATATTATGTAAATATATTGACTCATTATTATGTAAAAATATTGACTCATTATGTAAAAATATTGACATTAAACATTAGTCTGAAACTATGTTTAAATACTAATTAAAGTATATAAAACAATGAGAAACTTCCTCTTAATAATGTCTCAGTATCTCCAAAACAATAAGGAACACCAAATCGTTATTTTGAGATAGTAAGTCATTATTTTAACAAATTTTCTTATTATTTTGTAATACGAGTTTACAGTTTCTTTTTATAATGATTCATCGGATCCTTTTTCTCTTCGTCACGCTGGTTGAAATGGGTTTCAATAATAACGGGACCGTTTTTCTTTTCATGCATTTTGTTTTTGTTCTCTCACCGTTTGAGTGGTTTGTGTTTGTGCCTGAGTTTCTGGCCAGACTGGTCCAGCTCTATGGTGTGCCCTGAGCCTCTCAGCTGAGACGAGCCCCTCTCCTCCTCATCCTCGTCCTCCTGGGAACTCCCTGAATCGTCATCGGAAGAGGACGACGATGACGAAGACGACGATGAAGACGAAGACGACGAGGCTTTTCGCTGCAGCGGCAGGAAGAAAAAGAAGATGCATCAGAATCGACAGCGTAAAAAGTCAATGATCGATGTGGAATATCTGTGTGACATTATTGCCTGTTTGATTTGTAATTCTGCTCCCCAAAAAGCATCTAATGCATCACTTTCCAGCTCAAACGTTCTGTATTTGCATGAATGTCTTTAATTGTTTAATGTCATTTTTTTGTAGCCTTTTATCTCTGTGTACTGTCTGCTTCTGTGTTGCATGTTGTTAATTATTACCTTACAGTGTATTATTTATTTTATGATGGGTTTTTTTAACTAACAAATATTTTCTTACTTTTATTATTGCTTTGCATGCTTGTAAAGTTTGGAAAAATCATGCGTTTATTTAATTGCATTTTTATTTTTGAAGTCTTTTTTTAAAAAGTTGAATTATATTGTTAGTTATAAATAAATCCAATTTAAAAAAGTAAAATAAATAAATAAACACACATATATATATAATTAAATTAGATAAATTAAATGAAGAATAATTAATAAATATAAAGAAAACATATATAAATTGTTTTAATAGCATAAACATAATAATAAAAAAAATAAGATCACTTAATTGCTGTTCCACACCCCAATTAATTTAATATACAAAATACATGAAAATAAATTACACCAAAATAATTCAATTACATTATAATTGAAACTAAAATCAGATTAATAACTAAGCCTTTACTGATACTCTACCAATAATGATTATGGAGGTATAATAAAACTCCAACAAAACTCCTAAAAGTATTTCCCCCTCAAAATATGTTTCACATAAGTCAAAGTATTATGACATCAGATGCTGTTTGTCTGCTCAGTGTGTTTACCTCTGTGGGAGAGTCACCGTCTGAATCCACGTCTGACACACTGGAGTGTCCTGAGACTTCTTCCCTGAGTTCAGTCTTCACCCTCTGCAGACCGCCTGAGAAACACAGAAACACCCCACCAGCTCAAAACACTGACCAACAACACACTGGAAGGCTAAAATATGGATTCAATAATAATAATAAAATAGTCAGGGTTCATACACTTTAGCAGTGGTCAAATTCAAGCATTTTTCAAGGACTTTAAAGGTATATTTTCAAGCTTTTCCAGTATCTTACACCTGTTGTAAATTGCATGTTTTAGATGAGTACTTACATACTAAAAGGGGGAGATTTCACTGAACCATACCAACAGCGATGGTATTACACTTTTAGGAGGAACGGTCTTCATTTCAGATAGGCTACTCATTATTTTTACATTGAACATGTGATTATCTATAGTCTATAGATGGATATAGTCAGATTGCAAGAGAAATACAGTAGGAATTTCAAGCATTTACAAGCACTTTATCCAAAAACCAATATTACCTCAAAATAATTATTTATTTTAAAAAATTGACTTATCTCAAAATGAGAAACTTTCCCAAAAGCACTTTTTAAACCTCGAAAATACAACATTAAATTCAAGCATTTTCAAGGATTTCAAGCAGTAAGTAGCCCCTGGGGACTTACTGAGGAGTATGGGTTTGTCCACCATTCTGTGCAGCTCCTGACCGTCTTCTGTCCTCTCAGACTTGATGTTCACACAACTCTTTGGTGGGCCAACGGAGGACCGATCACCCTCCGTCTTCACCGGGCTGCTGCCTGGCCGCCTCATATCTCTGCACACAAACATCCATGTGTGAAAGATGAAAAATTATGAGATAGAAAGATTCACATCATCATAACGCTGTGTCTTTAAACATCTCTACTATAATCTCAATTAAACTGAGGGTTTATCTTTGCAATTTAACTCCCCTGTTGTTTCATTTCCTTCATAAAAGGCCAATTTTATGTTATTTAAATTGCACCTTTCTGACTCTAGTTTCTGTTATAATTTATGGTGTGTTATGCGATGCAGTTCTTTGAGTTGGTGCTCAAGGTTTTCTCATTTTATGTTTTTAATAAAACTGGAAGGATAGAAATCCTCAGAGTACTTTCCTTGGAAGAACTCCAAAATAAAAATGAAATGAGAGCAGCTTCATTAATGTCTGCCAGCCGCTGATTTATCACTAGTGACTCTTTTACAATACACTTGAATGATCTGCATGTAAATAATAGGATAAATGTGTATTTCTACGATTAATATATGCAATTATTGCTTGAAAAGGCATCACTGCTAGCCCCATCAACTTATTTTATTTATTTTTTTATTGTTTTGTCCCTTGTATTATTATTAGAACTTTTTTACATTGCATTTATTTATTTCCTAATAATAAAATATTCAAATTGTTATTTGATTATGAAACTATTATAAGAACTGTTATACTAATTTACTTTCTTAGTTTTCATATTTGTGTTAATTATTTTGTTTTGCTGTTTGCTTTTTTAACTCATACCTGTAACAAAATGAGGTGAAAACATATCCTAAAGTTTAAAGAACCATTTATTTTCTCCCTTTTATTATTATGAGAATTATATTACACTGCATTTATTTATTTCCTAATAATAATCATATTAAAATTATAATTTTATTATAATACTATGATTACTGATGTTACTATTATTATTATTATTATTATTATAATACCAATATAATAATAATTCTTACTTCTCACATTTGTGTTTATAATTTTTTATATCATCTTATATCATTTTTTTGTTATTATAAAGTTTTTTTTAACTCATACTTGTAACAAAATAAAGTGAAAAAAAGCACATCCTAAAATTAAAATAAATTAATTAAAAACATTTTTTTTTTATTTACAGCTGCCTACACTTTCCCCACATTTAGGTTGAGAGATTCTGTGCATATGACCGCTGAGCCCTGATTAATAAGCAGCACAAACACCAACAGCAGTGAGCTCTTACCTGATAATCCTGCCGTTGACCAGCATTAGTCGGAGGTGGTTTTCCTCTATAGTCTCTGCAGCTGCTGATGCAGTCGACACTTTGTTGAGCTTCCCACGAACCTTGGCACAGAACGCCGCATCCTGAGTCGAGCAGACGAGCGTCAGTCAATAAACTATTTTTGACACATTTTAGTCCACATGTTACACTTATAGAGCATCTTCCCTGAGCTACATTTCTGCTTCATAAAAAGTGTAACTGTGAGTGCTGCTGTCAGTAAACAGTGACTCACCTCCTCCAGCGGTCCCACCTCCAGCCTCCTCAGCACCTCCCTGGTGTGCTGCTCCAGGATGTCCAGGTTGGAGGGCACTTTGGGGGCCTGCCGCTGCTGCTCCCTCAGCCGCCGGGCCGCCCTCCTCGCCTGCCGGGCCTGGCACAGCCTCTCCAGCGTGGCGCGAGTGGCTGGGCAGGCGTTTACTCCAGGCACGACTCCACACCCACTTCCCTGAGATTTCACTGGCTTGCTACCGCTGACCGGTTCCTCCTGTTGGTGGAAATGAAACAGAATGGAAAGTTTTTTTAAAGTTTATTTATATTTTTAAAGTCCTAATCACAAGCTGACAGTGTGGCTGTCCTGCGTATCCTGTGTGTGGCTGGCCAAAGTTGTATTTTTATGTACGTAGAGTGAATTATTTAGATAGATAGATAAGATAGATAAGATAGATAAGATAGATATAGATAGAGATAGAGATAGAGATAGAGATAGAGATAGATAGAGATAGATATATAGATATATAGATAGATAGAGATATATATATATATATATAGATATATATATAGATAGATATATAGATAGATATATAGATATATCTATATATCTATCTATATCTATATCTATATATCCATATATCCATATATATATCTATATATCCATATATCCATATATATATCTATATATATCTATATATATCTATATATATCTATATATATCTATATATATCTATATATATCTATATATATCTATATCTATCTATATATCTATATATCTATATATCTATATATCTATATATCTATCTATATATATCTATCTATATTTATATATATATAGATATAGATAGATATAGATATATATATATATCTATATCTATATATATATCTATATATATATCTATATATATATATATATATATATATATATATATATCTATATCTATATTATATTTATTATTGTTACTGTTGTCATTGTCATTATTATTATTATTATTATTACTATTAATAATAATTTAAAAAATCTGAAAATACTTTATATTATGTATATTTGTTATATGTAATAACGATAATAATAATATGAATAATTAATATTATTAATAATTTTGTTATATTTATTTTGGTGCACATGGAACTAATGTTTTTCAAAACATATTTAATATATTTATTATTATTATAAACAACAACAACACATTATTGTTTTAACTGAGTTTAAAATATATTACTACTATATTACTACTCCTTAAATATATCACTACATTTAAGAAAAAAAACTGCAGTAACAAATACCCAAAGACCAAGTATAGTGTGATAGGGAAAAACGGCATAAATAAACCAAGTATTTGGTATAATTATAATTTAGATATAGTAGTTATTCTATAGTAGTTACTCTTGTTAGTTATTCTAGAGAAGAAAAAAAACAAGCTACAGTTTTTTTAGCATGTTAAAGTTTATATTTAAAACCAGCACAAATGCATCAGTTGAGAAGCTGATCTCTTCTCAGAGCCGACATAAACACCTGCATCAAGTTTGAAAAGGTCCAACCCTCTCCTCCTCTATCTCTTACCTCCAGGTAGCGGATTTCCTTGGTCAGCTCTTTAATGAGATGGTTGGGCCTGATATGGTCTGGTACCTCACTGGTGGGCTCAGTCACCTGCGAAGACACGGAGGAGCACATTCAGACGGGAGGAGTGAACAGAAAGAAGCCTGTTGTTGGCCGCTGACACACATCCAGCAGATAAGGACAAGCAGCAGTGACGGCTGTGTAACAATAACCAGCTGGAGATATTCAGGAGCAGGAACACGGAGACGACCGTGAGAACCGCGTGGCCGGCGCTCACCTCTCTCTTCAACCAGGTCCTCAGTGCTCCGATTAAAGCCTTGACTCCCTCCACCAGGTAGGTTGGTGGCGGACAGTTATCCTCTCGTAGCTCTGAGAGGAGAAAAAAAACATACAAATATTAAAAAACTTCGAAAAACCCAGAAAACTTATAAAATATTTTACATATTTTAAACTACTCTGACAGTAATTGTGACATCTTCTTTTGTTCAATTTGTTGTGAAATTCTGTTAATACCATGTGTGATTTATTTAGGTTTGTTTTTAAGCATCTATTTGTGTTTCATTTATTAAAATATTTGGACTTATTTTATTCTTGCATTTGTGTTTTTAATTTTGTGCTTTATTTCATCAATTTATTTATTTAGTTTGTATTATTTATTTAATTTGAACCATTATTGTTGGATAATTAGGGTACACTGTCTATTACGAAATATAGTATCACATACATATCAGTTTCTGATATGTAAAACTTTTATCTTACACCTAGTATTGTGCATTCATATGTCAGTATTTTTTTTTAACGTATTAAACGTTTGACTCTCACCTTTTAGCGTTTCCAAGAGGTTCTTGGCCACATACCAACAGATGGCCTCGAAGTACGGAAACTTGAAGAGGTCTGGTGTTTTCAGGCGACGCTCCATCTCATAACACCTACAGACCAATAGATGAAATACAGAATATTAATTAATAAAAGCACTTTTCATAGGAAAAAAATGCAGCTGCAAAGTGGTTTACAATAAAGAAATGACATGCACTTGTGTGTTTTACATAAAAATAGAATAAACAGAAAAAAAGGGACAGAATGCCACAATTAAAAGGAAAATAAGATGGAAGACGAAACCCACTTGATAATAAAATACAAGTAAGACTAGAAAATACTGAAAACTAAATTCTACCAGAGACTGACATATTTTACCAAATATGGTGAGTTTTTAAACATGATGAAGCCCGAAAAAAGGCATTTGAAATTCCAGAAGTATAATAATAATAATTCCTTCAATTTCAATAAGGTCCTTGCACTGTTGGTGCTCGGGCCCTAAAAAAGGATGAAAATAGAATACATAGTTCATTGCATAAGATGGGAAATTAACATCCAATGAATGATAGTAATAAATAAATAAATAAATAAATAAATACAATACATAGAAGGTATGAAATAAAGTAAATATATAACATTTTAAAAGAAGAGCAGAAAAAAGGAAAAGAAAAATCAGGTCTCTATCAGTGAAGTTCTATTGTTGTGATATTATTTTGTTGATAAAGTAAAAAACATGGAAGCAAACTTGTTTCTAAATAAGACAATATTTTTTGTGAGATGCAAGTCGTTTACCTGAGCTGCATGCCAATATTGAGGTTGTGAAGGAAGTTCCCTCCAAACGCCATGCAATCCTGAGAGGTGAGAACAGCATGGATCCAGCCTGTAGGGGGCGCCAGAGCACAAATGTTCACACAACTTGCACGCCTCTAGACTGACTTGCAACAATAACACACTTAAAAAAGAAGACAGCTTCATCTTAATACTGGGCACCTGATCAAATATGTTGATCTGCATGAATAAATGGAGTTACTTAGAGCACTTACAGCCATGGAAAAAAATATTAGACCACCCTTGTTTTCTTCAGTTTCTAGTTCAGTTTAATGCCTGGTACAACTAAAGGTACATTTGTTTGAACAAGTATAATAATAACAACAAAAATAGCTCATAAGAGTTTAATTTAAGAGATGATATTGAGCCATTTTCCTTGGTTTTCTTGATAATGATTTTGGTTATGATCAAGAAAACCAAGAAAAATGGCTCAATATCATCTCTTAAATTAAACTCTTTTGAGCTATTGTTGTTATCATTATATTTGTCCAAACAAATGTACCTTTAGTTGTACCAGGCATTAAAATGAACAAGAAATTGGAAAGAAACAATGGTCTAATATTTTTTTCCATGCATGAAGATGCACAAAAGAGCCACATGTGCACACAGAAAAAACTTTTTATCCTCCCACAGGCTGGTCTAAAAAACAAAAAAAAAACAAGATAAGGTTGTTTATTACAATGATGTGCTCCCCCTCTGATAAACAGTGCTCTTTATACAGCGCAGAGTGAGAGAGAGCAGAGTCTGGGGGGGTTGGTGTGAGGCTGATAGACAGGCCTGATAATGCACTGGTTGACTGACCTACTGTGCTCTCTGACCCCCACTTAATTCCCACCTCTCCACACCCTCTCTGCCAAAAAGCTCCTCTTCACAATGCTGAGAAAAGCATGGCTTGAAGACTGATTGAGGACGTCCAGCAGTTGACGAGCTGAACTGAGCTTTGTCCTGTCTGAGAGCAAAGGAACTCGATCGGCTTAAAAAGTCCATTGAGAGACTGATGGATGGATAATTGTACGACCGGAGACATTCGCTTCGCTTTAGGTGAATGAAAGCATGTCATATTCACTTAGTGACAAGAAACACAAACATCTTTTTAGCCTCTTCGCACAACTTCTAATTAACAACACCGGCACCGCTACTTAAAGGAATGTAAGCAGAGGAAAGCTGTGATCTACGGCTGCACTGCTACTTTCATCATATTACATAATGGCACTGTCTTTCTTTGTGTTTCCATTGCAATTATGATCATTAAGAACTGTTTGGGTTGTTGCTCAGGAAAGACATTCCCTCTCTGTTATTTTCCCTTGGCAATGACAGAGGACTTTCAAGAAGCCTGTATTTTCCTGGCAGGAGCCATGGGAAGACTAGAGATTATTTTAACTTTTTGAAAGCATGTGAAAAGACAAACAACAGGTCGGCTGGGGCGGTGCAGAGGAGCTGTCAGGCACAAACTACAGTGAAAGGCCTATAACATAAGTGACACATAGGTCCAAAAGTTGCTGAGAGTCTGAAAGTTATTGTCCAAAACCACAAAGTAGGTGACCATCCAAGACTCTAAAAGCTCCTTTCACACATGCACTGCAACGCTGAACTTATCTCGACATTATCCAGAGGAGGAGAGAATGCAACTGTCCCCATCAGTTGAACCCCGTCAGTCTAAGTAATGTCTGATTGAAATCATGTGTATGGATAATATGTAGAGGTGTGAATCGGCAGAGCCCAACAATACATTTTTATCCCAATACTTGAGTCTCGATGCAATATTATTGTGATTTTAAGCATTTTTTCCAATATGGTATTGCGATACAATATATTGCGATTTAACTGTTTAACTGCATTTTCTGTCCACAAAATTAAATTCAATCAAGAATTGTTTTGTCAAATAAGAGAAAATTCTTAGTCTATTCATCTCACTTCAGTCTTTTGATTTCTCCACAATGAGAGTCAAACCCACAGACTGACCAACAAAGTATTCAGTCAAACTAACTGAACTGATATCAAACATGTTGGACGACAACAACTGCAGCATTTTATCAAACTTTCAAAAACTTTAAGCTTCACTGATATGAATTATTTTGAATGAAACATCAAAAAAGCTGAACTTTGCAGCTTTATTTCAACAACTTTGTGACATGATATCCTGACGCACATGGTGCCTATAGATTCTTTAGATCTTTTAGTTTCATATGATACCAGTATCTCAAAAACAGTGAAAATACTGGCGTCCTGCCGGCTGTCCGAACACTAAATATCGATTCTTGTAGGCTACAAATCAATACAATATCCATTTTTTTCCCTCCGCTTATCCGGGGCCGGGTAGCGGGGGCAGCAGGCTAAGCGGGGCATTCCAGACGTCCCTCAGCCACAAAGTCCAGCTCCTCCTGGGGGACCCAGAGGCGTTCACAGGCCAGGCAAGAGATAGAATACCTCCACTGTGTTCTGGGTCTTCCCCGGGGCCTCCTACCAGTTGGACGTGCCCAGAACACCTCTAACAGCATGCAACAAAATCGAGATTTATCGATTCTTTTCCCCACCTCTAGTAATATGGCAGGTCACTGTGTGGAGAATCAACAGCAAGTGAAGGGGCATGTTGATGACATTTATATAATCCAACTGGAGCAAAACCGTAAGAATAAAACACATCTGAGAGTGAAGAAGAAGAAGGGTCATTGTCAAGAAGGGTCAAAGATGGCAACAAAAATGTCTGACTGGAGAGCAGACATGATTCAGGAACTCCTGACGGTAAGGGTCAACGCCAAAATCTCAAGACAAATTTAAGAACAACACTGTGATTTCTGCAGCATAGTTTTTGCTTCACATTCTGCCTTCCACACGGTCTACCCGGGCGCCACCCTTTGCCTTGATCAAATCAAATATTCACAGCAGGTGAGAACTTGTTTGACAATCTCCTGTTGTGTGCTGCATGTGTGAAAGGGCAACTCTGGACAGTGACCGCCCATGATTCTCAAGACATTTCCCAAAGTTCATGTGGAAAACAGCTTCAGGTTCTAGTTTGGTGCAGACCTAACAATCTGCCTGTTTCTGGCTGTGCAACTAACCTGATCCCAGAAGCCGTGAGCAATAGAATAACATGGCAGTCACCCCATTCTAGTGTCATATAGATCTATTCTGATAGTGCAGTAGCTGAAATAATGAGTAGAATATTGTGTGGTTAATAAGTATTAAGCAGGTTTGTAATGAAAAAAAGGATATAAATAACCTGCTTGTATACAATGTTGAGGTTATACATGCATCATCTCTTCATACTCTGTCTTCCGGTCCTGTTTACCTCTATCACACTGTTTGTGGGTGTTTTATACGTTTGGACGGGCTGATGGCTTTTGTAAAGCACTTTGAGTTGCATTTATATGTATGAAAAGCGCTATATAAATAAAGTTTGATTGATTGATTATGACAAAAGAAGAGCAGGCAAATGAAAAACAGGAAAAAAATTGTTTAGATCTAAGGGCTTTAATTCCACTGCAGGAAAGACTTCTCTGCAGTTAGATGGAAAACATCATCTGCATATATATATATCGGCATCCATATTAGTTGGAAAATATTGTATATAAGCCAAAAAATTCAATCTCATGCATCCTTAATAAGGACTTTTTTTTCTGAATTTACAGTCAGAGGCAATCATTTACATCCGGTGACAGATGATACTTCAGTCTCTCTCTGAACAAACATCACTATGAAATGGAGTGGGAGCAAATTATCTGATCAGAAAATCATGTCAGCAAAGAGATGAAGAGTTTTGTTTTGAAAACAAAACTGTGAGTCATGTTGCAAAGTCTCAGTCTTGTATCATTAGATCTCAGTGCTGCATTCAACACAGACTGGAAATCTGGGTTGGACTTGGCACAGTGTTAAACTGGTTTAAAACCTATTTGCATGATAGGGACGACCGTGTGTGGTTATTATGCAATCGTTTTTATGATGCCTTTTAGATCTTATGTAAGATATGTATGGGTTTGTTTGTTATATGTGCTGTACAAATAAACTTTTCTAGACTATATATATATTGATGAAAAAGCAATTTTTTCTTCATTTTAATCCCTGGCACAACTAAAGGTACATTTGTTTGGACAAATATAATAACAGAAATAGCTCAAAAAATAGAGTTTAATTTTAGAGCTGACATCTAGCCATTTTCCATATTATCATTATATTTATCCAAACAAATGTACCAGGCATTAAAAAAACAAGAAACTGAAGAAAACTAAGGTGGTCTAATATTTTTTTTCCATGACCGTATGGTTGATTTGCAGCCTAATTACCAATACTGCTGGCTTTGTGACATCAGAGAACACAAATATAGACTTAAGAAGCAGTAGCCGTGTTTCCATTAAAGTGAATCTGAAGCAAAATTTTGAAATGCTGCATTAAAGAAATTGCAAATTAGGGACGTTTGCATCAACTGGTTTAGAGCAAATAAACAAAGCTGCAGTAACGTACTTTGGCCAGAAGATGGCAGTGTAATGTGTTGCTGTAGGCGTCACTAAACAGTAGAAGAAGTAGAGAAACAACAACAAAGAAGAGGTTGTTAATCGGGCAACTGTGGCCACTCACCAGAGAAAATGGCCAGAAGACGCCGACAGCTGAAACAGCTTCTTCCACTCTTCCAGCAGAGTGGAAACAGCTGATCAGTCATGTGGGTTAAATGCTCAACACATCAGAACTTATTCAGAATAAGTGTTTCCATCTCCCGCTTAGCGCATTAAGTATTCAGCGAATATTGGTGTTTCCATCAAGGTTTTCTCATACCAATCTTCAAAATGCACATAAAACTAACTGATGAAAACACGACTAGTGAAGTGCTGTTTGACCCACTGCCAGTCAACAAATGATCCAAACTACAGGCATAAAAGCAACATAAAACCCAGCATTAGAGCTGCTTCGGCTGTGAGAAGTAACAAGCATAAACAGACCTGTGGGGATGAGCAGGGTGGTTCCTTGGGGCACGACACACTTGTAGCACTTCTCCACTTTGTCCCCGAAGAACACTTCACTCTGATTGGGCGAGGAGCTCCATGCCTCATATAGTGCAAGGTTGGCGAGAGTGGGCTTGATCAAGTAGAAGACCTTCTCACCCTGCAAAGCAAACGAATAGGAGTTAACAGTCGCCACACTTCAACGACACTTTGATGTTGTGACTGCTGGAGCGCGGCAGCTGTGGTGATGCAGCTGTAAAAAAAACAACAACGCCCACAAACAGCTTGAAATTCATGTCGGCTTGAGTTTTACAGAAGAGGGAGGGTGAGATCATCTATATGGGCACAGCAGTGCAGCCCCCGGAGCTGCTTGATGAATAGATGTGAAGTGAGAAGCAGGGTGACCTTTCAGCAAGTCTTAGCCAATCAGCCGTGACTGCCTGTCCTAAATACCTCAGTATATACAAACAGTAAAAATCACTAGAGCCTGACAAATGATAGGGAAGCATGGTCTTGGATTGAACAACAAACAAGTCGTTTTTTTGGCCGGAAGAGCGTCATTAATTCTCGCATGATTTTCCAAACACTCACCCAGAGAACGTGGTACCAGACAGAGGTGCCTCCGAAGTCTATGTGGAAATCTGTGTAGCTGTCCTTGACCCCCATAAGGCAGTACTTCTGGACAAAGGGCTTGGGGAAGAAGGAGTCGTCGGGCCAGTAGTTCTCCACCCAGGACATCTTCTGAGCCACGTCAGGAACCTCCACCAGCTCTGACATCCTTAGAGGGTGGAGGGAGGGAGACACAAGGCAGGTTAGACTTTGATAAAGTTGTTAATACAGGGTTGGTGATGATCTGAGCGTGATTAACTTGCTTTTTAATGCGTTTATGTTAATTGTAGTATCAGCCGAAATATTGCTGCTCAATTTTTTTTACGTATGTATATAAGTTATCACACCAAAAGAAATCCAGCATTAATCAGGCTTTAGTGGGAATGCTGCTGATCTGAGATTTGCTGATTTTTTATTTTTTTACTGACTAAGTAGTTCGAAATAAACTGCAACTCCAAATGTTTAAATGCAAGTGTACAGGAATGTATTTGTCAAAAATGATTCAACCGAAAGCTCCAGAAATTTAATTTAATTTAATTTAATCCACAACACAAGAATTAATCTGTAAAAGAATAAAGTAAATGAGCAAGAAAAATAATAATAATAATAGTTTTATAATACTTATAAAAAGGAATTTTCATTTATTTTCATGTGTATTTGTTCATTTACTTCAGTGTTTATTTATGTTTTTAAAATTGTATATTTATATCCAATATTGGTCATAACATATATATTATAACATATACAGTAAATATTTTTTCTGCATATTCAATTAATAAACTTTACGTGCTTATTCATCTAAAATGTGTTTGCATTTACATAATGATCATCATATTCACTTTTTTTTAATCCCTTTACTTTTCTTTATTCTTATCTTTTCATACTACCACATATTTGATTATGTATTATTTTATTTATATTAAATTATTTATATTATATTAATTATATATATTATATTTATATTTCCATATTGCTTCTATACTCTTTTATTCTTTGAACAGAAGGTGGAACAGAATGGATAAAGCCTAAACTTAAACTGTGTGTCTTGACTGACTTGTCCTTTTGTTGTGATAATGTGTTTATTATTATGTTTGTGTGCTTACTGAAGCTCTTCCTTCAGCCAGCAGAGCGAACAGACTTGAGCAGGACTTACTTGGTGTCAGAAAACTCCAGGCTGATGAGGTTGAGGACCTTGGGTCGATGTGGGTTGGTGAAATACTTGATAAACTCGCTGAGCTTCATCTTGCTGTCCGCCTGCCGCGCCACATCAATCACGTCGATGACTTTGTCGCCACCTACATGGGAGATAAGAACCACTTAGTGCGCCTGATATCAGATGGAGAAGTTCTGTTAGTCGGTGACTCTTTAAGTGAAAAACATCTTCAACTTTTTAATTGGCTGCTGAGTGGGCGTGGGGTTGGCTGAGGTCAGCGGCCCTGCTGGCATCTCCCTGTGCTTTTAGAGCTCCAGCCCTGAGGGAAACTGGCACCGACATGATCGGCGTGGGGAGGGGTTGTACAGGAAGGATAGCGAGACAATCTGTCAATCTGTCCGGACCAACAGTCCCTGAGGAGGAGGAGTGGGTGGAGGTGAGAGGGCCGGTGCGTTCAATGCCTGTGCGTGCGTGGGAGACCTTGAGCATAGAGGGAGACGTGCGTATAGATGTGAGGAAGAACAGCGTGTGCATTGGCTTCATGCGGCGTGTGTTTACTTGTATGAGACAGAAAACAGATGCTTAAAAAAAAAGGGAAAAGAAGCCGAAACTCAGCTAACAGTTGGGACGCTACAAATCACACTCGGGTGACACATGGGGCCGGAAGTAGGACGGGGTGCAGTGTGTGTGTGTGTGTAGCAAGACAGCTGGTTGTTGTATTTCCCCCCCGCCCCTCCCACTCACCTTTTTTATTACCCCTTTGCATGTTCTCTCTCTCTCTCTCTCTCCCCCTCACACACACACACACACACACACACACACACAGACAGAAACATGCACTTGCACTCACAGACACCTCTGAAGGCCCAGCTGGCCGGCGTCTGATGACAGAGAACAGCTGGAGTAAAGGCAGTCAGTCACACAGCGAGAGACAAAGCTGCCTGCAAACCCGCACGACGCCACGCTCAAACAACGGCTTCACAAACCAAACGAGAGGAAACAAACTAAATCAACACCCCCGCTGAAGCAGCCTGAGACACTTGAGCTACCTGCTGAAATCACAAGAACATATTTCAACGCCCGGGAATGTTAAAGAGGTCATTCATTAGAGTAACTGCTGCAAATATGTCTCCATCAAAATGCTTGACCAGAAACTCTTTTCTTACTGCATTCATTTAAAGATCTTTAAAATGTACAAAGTTGTTTTTTTTAATCATCAATCAATTTATTTGATGTTTCATACACATGCACTAATTTTGCACTGTTTACGCACTCCCTCATGTAAATATCGTACAGTTTTTCTTCTTGTATATTATTTCCTTGCATTTATATTTTTATTGTCTCTTGCATTGTGTAATTTTGCACATTTACACTAGTTTAATTTTATAATATTTTATTGTATTGGTGTTGTGCTGCTGCTGGAAGTGCAATTTCCTGAGGGTACATTCCCGAGAGATTAATAAAGTTCCTATCTCTCTATATATCTATCTATATATAGCAAGGTCATGAAAAAACATTAATTCTTCTCTGAAGTTTTAAGCTCTTCATGTGTATGTGTACGAAAACTCAATTAAACGACACTAGTCGGCACCAGAAATACTTCTCGATAAAACATATTATCAAGACTAGCATTATTTTATTAATGTGAACATTTAGATTACATATTGACATAATTTGCACTCAAATGTTTAAAATAAGAAACATCCCTACTCTTTTCTATCCATATGGCATTGCAGCATTTAATATTCTTTTAATTAAATATTAAGTTGTGTTGCATATACAATATTTTCTTTCATCAAAGCTCCATCTGTGACCTCAGTAAACATTACTCTTACTCATTCACATAGCATTCCCTACGAAAAAACCTTAAGCGTTATCCAGCAGCTTCAAAAATAGTTTTGCGATCTCACAGATGTGCAACATCTGCCTGTGTGGGTTCAAACCAACACTGACTGAGAAAGTCACTCTGATCTTTTTCAGTGGACATATGTTAAGTCATACATTCACTAGCTATTCATGAATGCTCTGCCACTGGGCTCCATCATTGGCCACACACCATGTTGGTTACACACCAGTTTAGACCACAGTGACACACAAAAGACATCAGCGTTCACTCCTGTTGTCCGATTGTCTGCGAACTGTAAGAAACGCAACCCGACACTCGGTCCCCGGTCACAACACCTGTGCCTCGGCTTAATGCTCAATAGGGCATGTGAGAGAGGGAGAGAGATAAAGTGAGAGGAGGAGTCTGTAACCTGAACTTAATGATAAAAACACCAGTGGGCTTGGTAATGGGCTTGTAATCGGAGCTGGGAAGTGGCAGGCCGCCTCAATAAGGAAGCGTAGTGGTCATAGAGAGGGTAGTGAAAGCTTAGCCATCACTCATTTAGAGCTCATTCGGCCATCGCCTGATGCCTGATAAGTGGGTTAAAACCCCATGAACCTGGAAACCTGTTCTTATTGACACACAGATGGCGCCTCCTCAGCGAGGGCCACTTAGCTGGCTGGTGTTGGGTGGTTTCATTAGCTTTTAAGCAGACTTAGGCGACTGTGTATCCCACATCTTAAAGGATAAACACAAGTGCGTAATGTGTTGGTGACTGTTTTACCCTGCAGATTAAGGCCCGTTCAATATATAAAGTGTCCTTACCGACATACTGCTCCACATCCTTGACAGAGAAAGTAGGAGGTGGTAGTTTGAGTCCCAGGCTCTCCTTCTCCGTCACCCTTATGGGGTAGTCGAAGCCGTGTCTCTCCAGGTATCTGGTCGTCACCTGCTCGCCCTTCATCTGCATCATTATCTCATCACCGCTGAAAAAACATCATTATAAAAGGGTCATAATAAGTTCAGAACATTAGATTTAATGTTAACATAGATTCAGAGTCATGCAGCGTTGTGCAGTTCACACAACAGCTAGCTCAAAGTTTAGTTCACACAGATTAAAATGAACTACATTTCGTCAATCTATCACAGTTTTAAGTTCACTGTCACCCAAAAAATGACCTAGTTCATGTTAGTTTCTTCCATTTTTGTAAAAGCGACAACTCATCGTGTTGTTTAAAATTAGTTGCTGACATTCTGACTTGTTTTCTCAGACCTAATGGGCAAAACTGGCTAAAAAAATGTGAGATTCTTCTGTTAAGATCTGTACTGATTTGTTCACAAAATACATCAAATAATCTGGCTTTAGAAATACCAGAACTGGTGTTGTGAGATCACAAGAACTTATCAATACGGCAAACATCTTTTTAAACAGGACTCATTAAACACACTGCACAATTGTTAACTGTTGTGAGAGTTAGTTGAGGCAATTTATGCAAATTTATGTTACTACTGCATGGTCAGCACAACTCTACTCAACTTGCTCCTTTTTGGTTTTCATTTAACAAAACTTGAAGATAACAGCTGGTACTCTTTTTGGTACCACCGCTGTTGAGAAAGAGCTAAGCCGATAGTGCTGATGGTGTTCAAACACTGCAGACCACTGACTGAGACAACTGTTTGAAATTTGTTTGAAAAGTCTGCAAAACTGTGCTGTACAATTGGTTAAAAGTTCTCAATGAGAGGATCCATCGAGTGTAGTGTTGTAGAAGATGTTACAGCAGTTTTGCTCAGGCAATATGTTGAGAATCCTACCTACAATAAGGGGGTAACATCCACAGCGGAAATAGAAACAAATGAAGGGATCTGACCCCAAAAGTGACTTGAGCTGCCAATAACTGAACCCTGCATTGTAAATGAGGCATTTTTAGTTAACATGTTAATGTGTCTAAATTAGGGATGCACGATATTGGATTTTTTGCCAATATCCGATATGCTGATTTTTTACAACTCATTTAGCCGATTACAGATACCGATATTTTTTCCCCGCACAACTAATACCCACAATCAAGGCAAATTTGGCCAATTTCTCAATTGGCATAATAAGCGAACATAACCTGTGTTCACTGGGAACATGTGAAAAGTGCAACTGTACAGCAATTAAACCCAAATTGAAAAAAAACTACATGTACCTTACAGACTGCTGCTTAAATTCAAATTTAACTTAAAACAGGAGCCCAATATGTGACGACTCAATCTGCACTGTGCAAACAAAATCACAAAAAGTACAAAAAAATTTAAGCAGCTTCAGTCCCTAATCAGAACGTAAATAAATAGGTGGGCTCAGACGACACTGCACAATTCTATGAGCTACAAACAAGGTGCAACAGAGAGGTGATGTGCACCTCATTATTTAATCACTTTATTATATCAGCGTGTTGGCCGATGTCCGATAGTTCATTTTCAAGCAAATATCGGCCGATACAGATAACGTGCCGATAATATCGTGCATCCCTAGTCTAAATTGATATTTACCTGGCGAAGGTCCTGTTCTGGAGCTGCTTGACAAACACTGAAGTGCCGGCCTGCACCGGCTTGGATCCATCGTCTGGCTCTGTGTAGTCGTGCCTGTGGCAGTTGTTTCGTTTTTTCACTGCAACAGAAACAGACATCCGAGGTTCATTGGGTTGTTCTGTTCTAATATTATCACACCGTTGCCCTCTTGAAGCTTGTTCTCACAATAAAGTGGTGAATTACACACAACACCACCACTTTCTGTTAGGACATTAATTCACTACTCAAGCCCTGAGGTAAGAGATCGGGATGGAGGGGCTTGCCCAATCAAAGTGGAGCGCTTATAACACCATTCAATTAGCCTGTTAATGTCTGCCCTCTGGGCTCTTTTGGTTGACCCATCCCCCCTTCCGCCCAAAAGAAATAGACTTGAGTAACACTGCAGAGAGCGTCCCTCGTCCCCAGTGACTAGTTGAACGTACAGAGACAGTGGCAGGAGGGGAAAACTGGATGGGAAGAAGGTGTTTGACGACAGTGTTTGATGAATGACATACATGTTAGAAGAAAGCGAGAAACAGTGATACTCACTCAGGGAGGGTCCGTGTACGACATCACAGTTGGGACAGTGGTAAACATCGATGTCCACAGCATGATGCTCTTCTACCTGCACACAGCTGGAGATGGACAGGAGATGCGTTTAGAACAAGTTCACACTTCTACCAACAAGCTTAAACATGATTTAGGAGTCATCCTGCATGCCTACATCATAGGAGACATTTGAGTGACAGTGTATTTGTTTTAAAGTAGGGCTTGGTATGATTAACAATTGATCTACAGATTATTTTCTTGATTATTGATAATTATTTGGACTATAAAACGGTCAGAAAAACCCAAAGATTGTCAATTATAATTTCTCAGACAATACAGAAATGTCAGACAAAAAAACCCAAGTTTGTTGGTAGCAGTTTGGTTTCACAAAAGTCAAGACTGAGGAAAACTTGAGCTTTTGTCTGACCTGAACAAAATGTACACAGGCGAATGTCAAACTGTCAAACACTGTGTTTTTACCAGAGGAGATGTCAGGGGTTACAGGTTTAGGATAAACAAACACAGAAAGTACAGTTTGGGTCTGGAAAAAGACCTTTGTGCTGATCAATAACAAATGTTCTACAACACATTTCTGTCTCACTGGAGACAGAAGCAGGAGCATATTTCAAAGCCTTTGCATAATAATATTATTAATAATAATAATAATAATAATAATAATGTAAGGGGACTAGCATGGTCCTGGCAACCCATTAAGACCATATTTTCAAGCAACAAAGTCAAAAAAACTGCTTGCATCAGCAAATTGTAAATAAAATTGATTAGGACACAAAGGGTGTCAACAAACAATCAATGAATCTAAATAAAATGCTCTTTAACTGATCAAGCACAAACTAGCAGAACACTCTAAAGTTGGAATAAAAGAATGTTTTCCAGTTTCCTATCCTAGCATCATGAATACATGAATGCAGAATAAGGTCAAAAACTGCTTGTACATTGTGAGATTTGTTGCGGCCTTTTCTCACATGGATCCACAACAGTGTCAGTCGTCCCACTACCCCCGACTGTCCTGCAGCAGCCAAACCACAGGCACCAACACACATGCATTCCTCTGTTGCATACCACAGCCCCATTCCAGAGCAGCATGAGCAGCAACCAAGTTGCCATTCAGCCTGAATGGACACCAATGGCTATTTAAGAGTTCCAAAAACTGCAAGCTGCACGTTTGTGTGACTTCGGCATGTGCAGAGGTCATTTTTATGGTTAAGCAGAGGTCACACACAAAAGGACCCTCTGTCTTCAGATCTCAGAAATCCCATTAAAATGACAAGCATACCGTTGGCCTGTTAGGAAAATACTTTGCTGAGAAGCTTATTGGTTTGCCTCTACATATGCACAACAAAATCTGTTATGAAGAAAGGTAAGAGACACATTTGGTGCATCCAGATCATCACTTACACATTTTGTTTATACGAGTGATTGTGTAGATGAAACACCAGATTATGTCTAAAATTAAGCATGTTTCAAGGAGTATATGTGGATTCAACTGTTAAAATTAAGCATTTCAAGAATTTGATTTGTACAAACCCTGCTTCTGGTGTGATAAAAAAACAGTTTTGCCCACTCACTGAGCTAAAACTGTGCTTATCTGACCTCTAACATAGCTTGGGGAAATGTAATTATATCATTTCCACTGCTGATTTTTAATTGGGCTAATTAAGAAACATGTGGCCTAGCACCATGAGCACTGTGCAGCTGACCCCAAGAAGTAAGAAACCATAACAAAACTGCAGGCACACTAACTTGACACTTAGAATCTGACATCTTTAAATCATCATCAAGCCAGTGAAGTTTCGGTTTGACAGCTAACAAAGTGCTTTAGGTTTTAAACGGTAGATTTGTGGCTGTTTGCATTGTCTGTTTTGAAAAGGTGGCGCCTGCAGGAGGGATGGAGCTGACCCCAGACTGCTATCTGCTTTGATCTGCAAGAAATTGCAGGAAACTGTAAAGGAAATAAAGCAGAGGGCCATTAACTCATCAGGAAGTGGTGAGCTTGTGTGAATACTGACCCCAATCACCCTGGTGCACTAACAGGATATCAACAGTAGCTGCTGCTCCACAGTTTACCACATGCAACCTGGTGCAAACTTGCTGGAAACAGCGATGCAAACAAGCACTTAGGATTACTTTCATAACATGCATCGACTTGCCATAATCAACCTTGCTAAACAAATACATTATCAGGTTTTCCAGGTTACTGATGGAATATTTGCTTAGGCACAGTGTAGGCCTGTTAGAGTTATCTTTTCTAGACAAACTCCATCAACAAAAAAATCTATAAAAATAGGAAATAGCAACAAAAAAAAAACGAAGCTTAGAAAAGTACTCCTGCTCCTACACGTGAGCAAGCGGATGACCAACAATAACACTGTGCAGTTCTTGGCTGTAGTATTAAGCCTAGCTCATGTATCAGGAATCTTGGTTCACATGTGGCCGTTCACTGGGGGAAAGCATGAGTCACAGCTCTCTGCCGCCGGCCCGGGGTCGGTTGAGATGTGAGAGCAGCGTGAGCACAGCCGAGGTGACCTTGTTGTCCTCATCTCACTTGGTACTTTCCTTTTATGTAATGCCACAGTGGGAAATCAGGGCACTGTGCCACATACGCCGGCCTGACTCAGCTTATGTGTCACCTGTAATGATTAATACACAACAAAGCAGTGAAGCTGGTGAAGCCGTGTGGACGTGAGATAGAGAATGTAAAAAAAAAAAAAAAACGGGGGGGAGGAAACTCAGCTGAAAGGAAAAGAGGGCCAAGTATTTCCTGCCTTGCTCAGGCTTGATGCTGTATTGCATCACTGCAGAGTGTGCAAACAGTTCTTGCACCAACGTGAATCACATCTGCTCAGAGAGCAATCTGAGCGTAGATCAGACTGGAGAAAACTCAGCTGACTTCATCCTAATACCTAATGAGATAGTGTTATCATTTGTTGTGGGACAACAACAGAGCGTTTTGTGATATAAAGGCGACACAGAGTACAGTCAATGTGTCTCACAAAGATAAAGACAAAAACCTCGCCAGGCTGGAGACTGGGGGGTTATTCTGTGACGGCATTGCGGCAGATTACCAAGCAAAACATCCCTTCCTGAATAAGAGGAGATGTGTGTACTTGGCTAAACCCCTGCCATCAACAGCCCCGCTCCCTCCACTTCCTCTCATCAAGGGCCTCCTTCCTGTGTGACTGAGAGGGCTTATTCATTAGTGCATGCACTGTGAGGGGTTCATTGTCCTCCATGATCAGTGCAGAAACACAAAGGCTGGAGGCGGGCATCACCATTATTTTCAGCTCTAAATAACCGCTCTACATGGGGCGGCGACACGCCTACATTAGGGAGCTGGCAGATCCCTAATGGATGGGTGGTAGAGATAGAGATAAAGAGGAGATGAGGGCAGTTAAACACACCTGGCTATCTTTATCTACCCCAGAGGAGCACCTGACTCCTCCGGCCCTTTTCCTAATGCACTCAACCAAAGCTTACATAAACAGTGCTGGACTTGGACAGCCATAAGAGCCACTGAGCCCTGACAGATGGATAGGGATCTGTCATTTTTGGACTTACTGGCTAAATCATTTTCAGCTAGCTATGCGTAAAAGCGACCCAACATCCCTGCAGTGGTTACGGCTTGAAAGAGACCTCTCTGTAGTCAGCTGGTACACAACAAAAGAGGATCACTTTGTTGTTTATGGGGCGTCATGGAGCCATGGGGAGTTTTAACAACTTAATTGTTTTTGGTGCAGGTTGAGTTGCCTTGAGGCTCCGAGCACTGGGACTCTACTTTCACACATGTCTTCAACATGGTTGCCTTAAGGCCCCCAGTGCCCCTGTAAAACCTACAAAGTCATCAGTCTTATGGCTGTATGCTGCTGAAAAACATCAGCAAGTAAACTCAGTCTGAACTCAACTAAAGATGGATGCAGGGCTGGGCAATATGACAAAAATTTAGAAGTGTCCTCAACCAAAGAAAGTCAACTAACACTCAAGAGGATTGTGCAGGGGAATCGATTTGTCGATTTAATTTACACATGGAAAACTGAATTTCTCCACAAAGAAAATGGGAAAAAGGAGAACTTAAACGCTTGTGTTTCTCAAAGATGTGCTCATAACTTTCTTGGAAGTAAGTCATTTTCATCAGTTGCCTAATCGAGTAAGAGGGGGCAACCCATAGAGTTTTCTATCCCGTAATAGGCGATTTCACAACTTGATAAAGATTTATCACAATATAGCATGTTTTCTGGTAATTTAATAAACGAATAGCCTCTGCCATGTGGTTATTTGATATGGAGGGGTACCAAAGGTAAAGGTTCAAAAAATGTGTGATCAGACATCCTTTTAATGATATATCACCATGAATTACAATGAGCTAGTTGTTCTGAACATGCATCGCTAGGGTAATCTGTCCATATTTTATTTCAGCCAGTCTTTACAGTTATCCATCGATTTGGATTTAATATGGCACAGGGAGACCCAAATCTACTCCGCATTGCTCTACTTCTATTTATAGAGTGCTATTTCTGAACTAGGTTATCAATTTTATGGAAAAACTACTTTGTCTTTAATATCATAATTCAATCTGACTGCTAATCAATACACAGGGCCGTTGACCCCTAATCAACATTGATCAAGCTGGATGTAATGCAGTTTTCCTGCCCCCAGAGACATCCATGCTAATGAATGCAAACATCGCTTTTAACAGGAGCCATGAAGCTGCTCCTTGCTTTGACCAATTAACTAATCAGACATCTAAACAAATGCTCTGAAATGCTCCTTTCATGGACAACAGTGGTGAAAAAGTGGAATCATTCCACTCGTCCGTCCATCCATCCACTTAGCGTAAACACTAAAAAGGCACTCTGTAGAGGCTATCCATCTCTCTTTAGTGTGCTCACAATCTGTGCGACATTGACGGATTGTGCATTGAACTTGGCTAGCTGGAGCGCCCATCAATCACTCCCCCTGTCCCATTGAGCCCTGCTCGTCTATTATCACCCCCACCGTCCATACCTAAACCAGACAACGGGCCGACTGGAGTGCCTGACACCTACACCGCGGTAAACCCTGTGATCTGACGTGACCCGGTGAGTAGTTCCAGCATGGCACCATCCAGTGTTGACATAAATTGGCATCTTAGAAACAATCCATTTACAGAAGCAGGTCTTGTAATTAGGTGAAGCTCTAAATGGCAAATAACAGGGTTCAAACGAACATTTGTAATCTAAACCACAGGCTTTCGTAGTTGGTTTTTGTGTCTTAAGGAGTCCTTTAGGGTAGTGAATGAATCTGGGTCAAGAGAAGATTGGGGAGATAGAAGGAAACCCTAAAAAAATGTTCTGCTACTCAAACTTATGGTCATACTTGACTTCTGAAACTTATTTTTCTTGTGAAATAGTGGATAATTTCATCGCTTCTAAAGATTTGTCAGAAGGCTTGAACATAAGTGTAGACAGTTGGGAAGCACTTCATCAGGGATCAAGGGCGCTTCACACAACATTTTGAATGCTATAACTCGACCATAATTAAATATAACACAGATTGTCATTGCTATAGAATGTATAACAATAACTGCTGTAATAATAGCTTACATTAACCACTGTTATGTGCAGCTACATGTTTAAGAGACGCTCTGATGACTTGCCGAATCAGTATATGTCGATACTTGCCACATTAAGTGCAATCAGTACCAGCTTTGACAAGACTGATCTAAATTACATACCATTACTGTAAATCAACATTTTCTATACGTGAAGTGCAATCTCAGAACAATTGGCTATGAGTCTGGCAGCGATTTAGCCTCTTTGGGCAAGGACTGAGGTTGCATTATAGCTGGAACATCTGGGCCCTTACTATTCCACATGGCTGTCATTGCTGACAGCTAGATTAGCAACGTGATATGCGAGAATAGAATTTGAGTTGAGAAACGACATTTGACGATCGATTGTTTCACAAAAAGCCAAGTAATCAAAGCGACTAAAAAGGTAGCCAAAGGTTTGAGATTGTTTTTGACCTATTCGTTCGGCCTCTTTTGCTCTCCACAGAACCACTACAAACGGAAACAGAAGAGCACTTTTGATACCAAAATGTCTTCACATTTCTGACAGGTTCTGGATTTATATGCAGAATCTGTTTATAGAGATAACATGCACTGTGGATACATATTTGAAGTGTGTGGAAGAAAGAGATCAATGTTTGATATCAGCAAATACCTCCCAGTACTGGAAGGGAAAAGACAGAATGGTACATCCCTAGTACACCAAAAAATATCCTCCCATATGTAGGTCTCTGATAGAGAATTGAAATGCTTATATTGTTATAAAACACTAAACTCAGAGGAGCAATGTGTGTCAACACAAGAGTCTATATGCAAGCACTTAAGAGCACCTTATGCAGCCCAGCATATGATCTTTTTGCTTTCCAGTTCACCTCACTGATCTCTACTCCTCCACTGATAAACAAACCACACAGTGTTTTGCTAACCATGCCCGTGTCCTCATCCAGTCCCAGGCTGTATTGTGTACTGAGATACAGGTGATGGAAAACAGGACGCTTTCCAGAAACTCAAGCACTGTGACAAAGTCCCTCACACAAACACAAACAGCAACTCAACTAGCACACTGACAAACAGGCACCGGGAGGTTGAGCTCCTCTCCTTTCCACTCCACCGGCGTGCCATCATCCACAGCCAGAGAATATCCCTTTCCTTCTGGCCAGCCTCGTGGGAAAGAGGCAGGAAATGTGGCTGGTTTTGGAGCTCTGCTCTGTGTGTGTCTATCTACTTATTAGTCATCAATGGGGGAAGCTCCAACATTTGTTCCTTTTCTTGCTGGCACATGACACACAGCCAGCCAGTCTTTTTTGGCTCCGATTCGCCACAAATTCTGGCCGCCAAGTTTTTTGGCAGCACACTTAATGTGGTTACGCAATGGCTTCCGTCATTTCAACACGAGCAAAAACAGATTATTGTATTCATAAACAGTTGCTGTGGAGATGCGCCCACACAGGCTGATTCAAGGGACTGAAGAACCGGGTATGTCAAACTTTTGTCTGAGTTGGCCTACGGGCTAATGGCTTCATCGAAAAAAAAGGGATGGCTTTTAAAAAGTCAAGTCTTTCTGGTTACCTGAGCCCTGACACACAACATGTAATTTGTCAGAAATTACAACATCCCTATGGCGAAATGTTGTTATTTTTCTTTTCTCAAGATCAGAGCACAAGGTGAGCTACACAACAGCTGCCTGTCTTGCCAAGTCAACTCAACAGGATTTATAGTGGGGGTTAGACCTGATTATTCAAATAAAAGTATGATTAACTAGGTCTCTTTGTTACCCCAAACAGTACACAATGATCTTCACCTGAAAGCGTGGGGCGTTCATCACAGTTATCACATGTGGACTAGAGTAATCAACTGAAATCTGACATTTTCTGCTGCCATACAGCACTGGCTTCATTACACAACAATAAAATTCCCTTTTCGATTTCAACATCCAACGCACACCCTCCAACCCACACACAGCATGAATCATAAGACGTGTCTATAACATCACTGGCCCACTTGTAATCAGTGAAGAAGAAAGGACATTGAAAATAGGGAGGAAAAAAGGACAAAACACCACCAAAAGCAGAGCAGGGACTTGTGTACCTTTAAATAATCCCCCTGCTCACCACTAGGGGTCCCCTGCCATGTGCCTCCTCTGCTTGAAAGGGGGATTTAAATTTCTCAAGCTGTCAATCAAAAGCCCGACCATAACAAGCTCCTTGTTCTCTACCATTTGCTTTCTAGTGAAGTCAACGACTAAGAACACAAAAAATGCACAAACAGCTCAACTCACAAACACTGCTTGAAATATATATATATATTAAAACAGAATGTTTAATAAGCAGGTATAACAATAACCTACATATTGTGGCCAAACAAAAAGAAGTTGCTAAAGAAATGTAGCTTTTTAAAAAAAAAAAGTTGTGAAGAGGTTGGCTGCGGTTGCCTTTACCTCGAGTAACCTGCCTTGATTTTGGGCATGTAGCCACACACACTGGAATAACACGGCTGCTCTGACGTTAACTGGCCACTTAAACCTCTGAAGTCCACGAGATTTTGGTTCAAATTTGTCAACTCCCTATGCATTCCTTTCTGTCTCTGTTTAGCATCTTTCAGTCTGTCCTTACATCACATGCATGGCTCCTTTTTCTCCACCCAAACTTGGCTATCAGTCAGATTTTTCATTTTATTTTACTTAACAAAGTATAAAGCTGCCAAGCACCGAAAATACAAACAAAAGACACAGGTGTCTATGGAAATTTACTTTTTAAAAAAAAACCATTTATATACACAAAAACAGCAGAACAAATAATAAATAATAAAACTACAAAGCAGTATGTCCATGTAAATTAAAAAATAGTAAGAGTTTTCATTGTAGACAGAAAATTCACATTTTAAAATGGTCTAGAAACATAAATAGCACACTGTGAAAGCTCCTATGATTGAACTTTCAACTGGCTTTCTCAGTTTGTTTACATATCATATATAAATAAAGTTATTACTGTAATTAAAACATGTATTTTCAATAAATAGATGGACTTCAGATGGTTAATCCGTTAAATCACAGTAAAAACCAACATTAAACTTAAAGCTAAAGTGATTACAAGGAGCTGGCAAATATGCAGCCTTTCTGTGTCACGATCAAGCTTTCTATCACTCTCAGGTTGACTGACACAGCTCGGCAACCCTGATAGATCCGCATATTAGTAGATTAAAAACTACTTGCTACGGGCTCTATTTGAGTCAGTTACGCTGGTTATCAACATATTTACACAGGCCGTGTATAAGTTTGGTGTTTTGATGTAATAGGGGGGCATTGGGGGGTAAATTCAAGCCGATTCCGGGGAGCGAAACCCCACTTTCTGTGGTAAAGTCGCGTCAATAGACGGTTTAAACCCCCGTCGCCCACCGCTAGCCGCTAGCACGCTAAGTTAGCTACCAGTCAACACCGCTCACAGAACCGTCGCTTTTCTTCAACAAACAGTCGGTGTTTGTCGCTTCTAACGAGCCACACACGTAAAAGACATCATAACCAACATACCTGCCGTGAAACCAGTCTTTACAGATGTCGCACTCGATCATAAACCGGCTCACATCGTAGGGCTGCCGGCAGACACAGTACAGCGGGGCCGCCGCCATCTTCCTACTGTCCCCAAACAACGCAGGAATGAAGCGGGGAGGAGATTTAACCCACCGTCCGGAAACACCCGAAGGCGAGAGAGCGTCCGGAAACACCCGAAGGCGAGAGCCGAGCGCACACGAGGTCCTCGAAGGCAATCCCACCTCTGACGTCAGTTTCCAAATTATTCATTTCCATCTGGTTGTGTAGGCACACCAACAATAGAAACAAACTTTTTTTTTATTCCAACAAAGGAATGACATAATGGTACATTTTGGGGCATTTTGTTAATTTTATATTCTGAGACTGATCTTCAGCACAATTCGATTTATTAGACTAAATAAAGCTGACCCATAACCCAATAAAGTATTCACTAAAGTATTAAAGGCTTGAATAAGGATGAAAATTAACAAAAATACAAACTATGTTTTTAATCCATGTGTTAAAAAGTGTTTTATCTGACTGAAACTACCGCTTAAAGTATCTAGTTTCAAATGCGCAGCATCAGCACCGACTTATCAGTAACCTAAAAGTACAGCTGATGTGACGTAAAGGGGGATAAAAACCTAATTGTGTCACCAAACTCAAAGCTGCTCTATCAGCAGAATATTTGCACAGTTGCAGAGTTTATCTTCCTTGTGCGTTCACTCCTCTGCTCAGCGACGAGCGAGTTCCTCTGATGATATTCTTAACCCATCGCAGACACTGCAGCATAGCATAACCAAAACACAATATCCACCCCTGGTATGTCTCCATGGAGCGTGTCTGACATGCCCTACGTGCCTGTGTGGTGAATAGCAATGGGACCACCGACCCACAGCTTGATCTGTGAGCTGACAGCACCCATCCCCCCACACGCCCATCTGTGCTGCTCTGCATAGGCAAGCAGGCTCGGTGCATGCAGAGACTCACGCACTGCACAGAAGACACATATGATCACCCAGTTCATCATCTGCATGTCTCAATTGTCTTAGTTTTTTCTTCTTTGGTGCATTCTCAGCCTGCAGCATGGTGTAAACGTCTCCTTTGTCCTCAGGGTGACAGCAGCAGCAGCCAGCACTGGTTGGTTGTAGATCATTATCACGTCTTTACATCAGGTTTTCTCTCTCTTGTCAGTATGAGCAATGCAACTTCATGCTTGGTGTGCAGATCCACCACATGCCTGCAAACACTCCTCCTGGAAGTTAATTATCCCCCTTCTAAGTGGAGGTCAGTGCTTCTTAAGATGTGTTAGTGTCACTGCTGATGAATGGCCACGGACAACTTCTCCAGTTCTTACTTGAATCTCTAACTGTAAGCAAGCCAGTTTAAAAATAGTCTTCGTTTGAAACATTAGTGCTTTTCTACTACTAATATTACATCGCTGTAATGGTTTTGGACCAATATTACACAATGTAATGCCACTTAACTCACAAAAAAGTGAGAAAAACTAAGATTAAACAACAACATATATTTAAAAAAGAAAGAATCTGACTGTATGTATATATGAAAAAAATATAGAGAGTAAAACTAAGCTGTAGTTCGTATGTGTTGGCTTTGGGTTTCTCTGCAAACAAAGACTGTATATGTGCATTTTAAAAAAACACTCACCTGAACAAACACAAACCTGCCTGTGTTCATACGAACCAGTCTGGTCGTTTCAAAACTGAAATGCTATCCAAGAAAGTGTCAGCATCACATTAACAGTCCAAAGAATTAGTTTTTTGTTGTTGTTGCAGGTATTTACATTAAAAGTGCTCAGTTTAGTCACTTGTTTCATTCATTCTGCAACACTTATACATTTTGCTATTTGTATAACCAAAGAAATTAACAAAATAAGGGATGAAAAATAGTAAAAAAATAAAATAAATAAATACAGATAAATGTAATCAGGCCAAAAATGTAGTAATACACAGTATAACAATGCAAATTTTACAAAACAAACAAAAAAACAAAACTATTTTCTTTTGTTGCTTTAAATAAGCTTTTAAAATGCAAGTCCTGCATTCAGAAGCTTACTTAAACAACAAAATATAAAAAACATTAACTTAAGAAAAAGTAAAAATACAGAAGCAGAACAGCACTTAAGCAATAATAATAATCTATCGTAATTTAAATTAAATGATATATTATTATATTGTCAAACTACTTAAGTTACAGAATTTTACAAAAAAGGCTATTTTATATATAGCTATATAGTTTTTATACCGTATATTATATTTTATTATATTATATCGTCAAACTACTTACATCATTTTATAAAAAGTCTATTTAATATATGACTATATTATGTTATTAAACTATGAGTAAATATTAATACAATAATATATTAACATTACTAATTATAGTAATATCATATTAATATATAAACTACTCAATTTAAATTATTCTACATAATAAAATATCGTATAATATTATTATATGATATTATATTCATATCTAAACTACTACACCATTTGCATCATTCTACCTGAAGGGGCATCAGTTTCAGTATTAAAGCGCCACCTCCTGGCAGAACAGCGACATTGCTTCATGCGCGTTCACGTCGTCCGGGGCGCGCACGCTACGCACTGGCCGACGTCACGATTTACCCAAACAAGGAAGACCCGAGTCCGCCCACAGCACCGTGGACGCATCAGGCTGGCCGAAAATTCAGATATCATTCAAACGGCGGCCGTAACTTATTGAGCATGGCTTCCAGGGATCCTGTTCCGCGATCTGACATCAAGTAGAACATAAAAGAGGTAAGATTAATAATAAATAAATGGTGCTGTGAAAGCTGTATTGTTTTATTGAGACGGTTAACAGCCAGTAGATTTATTTCTTCATAAAACAGGCACTGTTAATACTGTTTTGCACCTTGCGGCATATCTATCTTAATATTGGCTGTATTTCTGTGCAGTTCTTTTTTTTATTTAATTTTCCATCGTTTCACTGCAGTGTTGCAGTGCATATATAGAGATGAAAAGTGTTAGTATGTCAAATAGGAGCATTTATGTTCAGTGTTCAGCCTGGCTGATAATAATAAAAAAAACAATTTCTCAAAAATATGTCATGGTTTAGGGACTAATATACGGATTATAAATGTGGTATATGGATGCAATTTTATTAATTTAATTTTGTTATTATTGACAACCCCATGTGCTTGTTTATGACGCCATTATCACATCGTATTTATTTACTGAACATAAAATAAATCTATTCTTAAAATATAAATAAAATAAAATAAAGTGTCTAACCCCCCCCCCCCAGAAGATTCTATAATAACAATAACAACAACAATAATAATTTTAATAACTATAAGTATAATAAAAAATAATAATATAATTTATTATATTTACTATTGATTTATTAATTTGTTTTATTATATTTATTATTTTTTATAATAATAATAAAAACAATAATAATGAATATATTTTCTATTTAATTTTATTACTTTTAAAAAATATTTACGAAAACTACATTTTGACAGAGGCAACAAACCATTGGAAAAAAATATAAATTGTTAAAAAAGTTTTATTAATTTGAGATTAAGTGATTTGTCCATTATGTCTGTCTTATTCTATTTTTAGCTTCTTTTTAAAAAAATGTATTATTCCACTGAGCTGTTAATTAATGTTATTAATTGTATTTGAATGCCCTTTTTTGGTGTTTTTTCTTTTGCACTTAAAATAAAGTTTTAAAATTTTACATAAAGCAATTTGAATTTAGTCTTTCTCGAAATATGCTTAATAATTGAACGTGCCTTGCCTGAGTTTTGGGAGTAATTGCAGTCACTTGGAAACAGCTTAGTAATAAATCGGGAAAGCTGCTAATGAAGAGTGTTTTAAAGTTTTTGCATAAATGCTACTGCAGAATTCCAATGTTAGAAGTAGAATCATGGTTGTATTTGCATGTTTCCCCTTGGTAAAATACATGTTTATAACCCTGATGGATGCACTGTGTTTTATTATATGACGGAGGAGGTGGAGGTCGGCCCTGAACCTGAAGATGAGGCGTCTGTCGCGGAGGAAAGCCCTGAGCCTGGTGAGGGAGCTGGATGCCTTCCCCAAAGTGTCAGAGAGCTACGTGGAGACCACAGCCTCCGGAGGAACAGGTGGGTCAGTCCTCTGGAAACAAAAAAATAAAAAAACTTAAAAAAATATCCTTAACAGCAACCACACTGTAAAAAACCGTTGTAGAAATTACAGTAAAACACTGTCAAATTGCATCAGAAATAGGTTGTCAAATTAAACATTGTACATCACCGTAGTGAATACTTTTAATTACTGTAAATCAAAGAATGTCATAAAACTTTAAATTCAACTGCCATAAACTGCAGAAAACACACAGTTTTAGTGTAAAAATATAACATTTTGATGTAAAATTAATGGAGAAATACCATGATGACACAATTATCCTAAAAGTAATGGGATTATTCAGTATAAATTACAGTTTTTGCTGATATTTACATTTACATACGCTCACTGTATTTTTTTACAGTGAAGTTCTGGCAACCAAAGCTGCCGGTATTTTACCGTAAATTAAACAGTTTTTTTTTTTACAGTGCAGTATCTGTCTGTCTGCTCCACAGTGTCTCTGATAGCTTTCGGTGCCATGGCTCTTCTGGCTGTCTTAGAGTTCTTTGTTTATAGAGACACTTGGATGAAGTATGAATATGAAGTTGACAAGGACTTTTCCAGGTACTTTCAGAACTATGTAATGGGAAAAACATGCTTTTATAGAAAGAAAATTGCAGGAGATTACTGTCAAACTGATCTCTCTTGTTGTCCATCATTTACAGTAAACTGAGAATAAACGTTGATATTACAGTCGCCATGAAATGCCAGCGTGAGTATCACACCTTAGATAAATTACTCATTATACAGTATTATAGGTGTTAATGTACAGTCATGGAAAAAATGATTAGACCATTGTTTGATTCAATTTCTTGTTCATTTTAATGCCTGGTACAACTAAAGGTACATTTGTTTAGACAAATATAATGATAACAACAAAAATAGCTCATAAGAGTTTAATTTAAGAGCTGATATTTAGACATTTTCCATGGTTTTCTTGAAAATGATTTTGGTTATTACCAAGAAAACCATGGCAAATGTCTAGATATCAGCTCTTAAATTAAAATCTTATGAGCTATTTTTATTGTTATCATCATATTTGTCCAAACAAATGTACCTTTAGCATTAAAACGAACAAGAAATTTAAGAAAAAGGGGGTCTTATATTTTTTTCCATGACTGTATGTCACTTGCTTGCATGCATTTCATCCGTCTGTTCCTGCAGATGTTGGAGCAGATATTCTGGACCTGGCTGAGACGATGATCACGTCCAGCGGCCTCCAATACGAACCTGTGAGTCTGCAGACACTGCACAACACAGAGCCATCTTCTCTCTTTTCTCGGCTTCTAGAGACGTTACTTTTCACACCGGCATGTCTTCGTTTTGTGTGTTTGTTCAGGTTATTTTTGAACTGACTCCACAACAGAGACTGTGGCAAAGGTAAGCTGTCATAAAATCACACAGGGAGATACAGTGGCAGCAGGACTTCTGCTATAAAACACTGTAAAATATCTTAAATTCTGTCAACAATTTGAGGGCTTCTGTGAAGATAAATATTAGTGTTTTATGTCTTAAATGGAGGGACTTTGTATATTTTAAAGTAGTGTAGTTTAAGGTACTTATCCACAGTCAGTATATAACCTACAGTAGATGGATAAAAATTAGTTATCTGTGCTCTCGTCAAAGCCACCAGACTCCATTGACAAAAACAGTCATTTTAACCTTGCAGAACACGGGAGTTGCTGGTTGTCGTGGCAATTTTGACAACTTCACTAAGTTAATGGGTGAGCTGGCCAAACACAAAGCACTCAATACTCTGTTCAGCAAGTTTTATTAGCACATTCGTATTCCATACACCGCACAATTACGAATGGCTCTTTTACAGTACAACAAAGTCCCGTACACCGCTCGACTTGTATTTCCCAGCATTGATTCTTCAGCAAGTCTCAATGTGGCCCTATCTTCCTGCCCTATACATCACATCAGGACAGAGTCCACTGGCCTACATGTTCCCCTCAATCATGGTGTTATCAGAGTTAAGTTCACAGTGAGTTCCCACAATGCCTTGCATCTTGAATATCAAGTAGGTCGCCGCCTACTTCATGTCCCACCATGACAGGAAGTACCAAATTTCCTTCACATGGTCTACTGCTGCCTCAAGTATTTAGTTTGTTTGTGTTATTGTGTGACTTTTGGTGTTTTAAATTATTTAGTTCAGATTCACAAAGTCACACAACAACAAACAAACTAGCGTAGATCAATATCTGCCTTGTTCTGTGAGGTAAAATTTCTGTTTTTGTCAAAGGAGTCTGGTTTATATAAGGGCTTAATTTCTGTGTTGCAAATACAGTTGCAAGAAAAAGTATGTGAACCCTCATTTCATAAAATGGGATCACAATCACAATGAATGTTTAATGGATGTGTTCAATAAAAGCATGGAATATTATAGTTTCTCTATACTTGGGATGTAGATGTAGATCAGCGCACATTTTAGGACAAATTAATGCAGAAAACTAGGTAATTTCAAAGGGTTCACATACTTTTTAGTGCAACTGTAGCTGTCTGGCAGCAGCAAGATCAAATATGTTTTGCTGATGCTAATTTTCCATTCTAATTGTAATTTTTAAGACTTCGAAAGTACATTTAAGGTGATAAAAAACCTGCAAGCACACTCAGAAAAAGAGGAATGTTAAAACTATGTGGAAAATCTGGAATAGCTGCATATCCACATTCCATGTCATGTGTAGCTTTGTGATTTAAGTCTGATAGTCTGATGTTTTTCCCCTCAGGACGTTGCTTCTCATACAGAACAGGCTGAGAGAGGAACACGCTCTTCAGGAAGTCCTTTACAAAACTCTGCTCAAAGGAGGTCCCACTGCGCTGCCACCACGGTCAGTCACACACAGTCATGGAAAAAGTTATTATACCATTTTTTTCTTCAATTTCTTGTTCATTTTAATGCCTGGTACAACTAAAAGTACATTTGTTTGGACAAATATAATGATAACAACAAAAAGATCTCATAAGAGTTTAATTTAAGAGCTGAAATCTAGACATTTTCCATGGTTTTCCTGATAATAACCAAAATCATTATCAAGAAAACCATGGAAAATGTCTCTTAAATTCAACTCTTAAGAGCTATTTTTGTTGTTATTGTTATATACGTCCAAACAAGTGTATCTTTAGTTGTTCCAGGCATTAAAATAAACAAGAAAATGAAGAACACAAGGGTGGTCTAATATTTTTTCCATGACTGTACTGGTGCATCTCAATAAATTAGAAATAGATATTAGAAATAGACTTATCATAGATAAGTGTATTTATGTCAGTCATTCAATTCTAAACACACAGAATGAAACATTTCATGTCCTAATTTATTTAATTTCTTCTAATTATAATGATTATGGCTTACATTTAATGAAGGCCTAAAATTCAGTGTCTCAAAAATTGTGAATATTACAAACAACCAATTTTAAAAATTATGTTTAATATGGAAATGTTAAACATACTTGCCTCTGAAAAGTATGTCCATCTATATGACTCAATACTTTTTGACTTGACTTTGACTTGAACTACTGGAAATTAACTTTTCCATCATATTCTGATGTATTGAGATGCACCTGTACATGCAAACAAAAAGCAAATAAGTGTTGTTGTTACATAGAATTAAGCTTAATTTAATAATTTGTGTTTGTGTGTGTGTGTGTGTGTGTGTGTGTGTAGGGAGATAGCATCTATGGAGCCGCTCAACGCCTGCAGGATCCACGGACACGTCTACGTCAACAAGGTGGCAGGAAACCTTCACATCACCGTGGGAAAGTAAGAAACCAGAGTTGTTAAAAAGGTGCAGGCAGATATAACGATAGAGGGAATTCTGTTCCAGGATTCCAGCTGTGTGATTTTTAAAAGTGGACATAATTATATAGATAATAAGTCTTTCGTCTGTTTCAGGCCCATTCACCATCCGCAGGGTCACGCCCACATCGCAGCTTTTGTGAGCCACGAGAGTAGGTCACTTTTTCTATTTATGACTGTTAATGACGTGGTCTAACACAGTGTCAGTTGGTGTAACCAGGTACTCTTTTTCTCATAAAAATCTGATTATATACAGGAAAATAATGTGAAGTAAAATAAGAAAAAAAAAATACAATCCACGTTTACTTTGCAACATTATGGTATATAACAAATTTTACATAATTTGTCAAAACTTTAGAAAAAAATGTTTGTTTTAGAATATGTTCTGTTCAATATTGACGAAATGTGTAAATGTAGAAATACTCATTTTAAAAAAATGCCATTTGATGTCATGCTATGATGATTATTACATGTATAAGTCCACTTTAATACACTGTAGGTGGATAAAGTATTTAATATTTATCATTCTTTTGTGGTTACACCATTTGACATCTTGCCAACCCTTATTTGTCACTGACCAATATATTATTACATATACAGTAAATAAATGTCACAAGAGTTGAAAAATATATTATTTTTGGTAGTTTTATATTACTGCTTAAAAAACAAAAACATAACAATAATAATACATTTTATTTGTAATGCACTTTACATTAGAGGAAATCTCAAAGTGCTACAGATTAAAAGCATAACAGTCTAATTATAAAAAGGATAAAGGAAAAAACAGCTAAAAACAGAATAAAAACTATCCATACATACATACATAATCTAAAAAACATCTAGACATTTGTATTCCATTTTTTTTATTTTTTTATTTTTAGTTATGAAATATTGCTTCAGTTTAGTTTTAATTTTAATTTAGATTAATTTTACTTACAATATTTTCACTGCTTCTTCTCAATTTACTCAACTATAATTGGTAACCCTGGACTGTACAACTTTTTTTTTTTTAAGTAAAAAAGTTTTTTTCTGCATGCCTCAATTCAATTACTGAATATGAAGGCTGATTTTTACACATTTTATATTATCAAATGTTCCATTTTTTTATTAGAGATTTTATTAGTAATCCAGATTCTCTCAGATCTTGATTTTTACTCTGCAGATCAGACATTAAAAAAAGGAATGAGGGAGAAAACTGATTGTGATTATGAATAAAATCTCTAAAAAAAATGGAACATTTAATAATATAAAATGTGTAAAAATCAGCTGTTCAGTGATCCTCGGCGGCCTCGACTGAACCTGAACTCTCTCTCATCTTTGCGTTACAGCGTACAACTTCTCCCATCGAATAGACCATTTATCTTTCGGGGAGGAGATACCGGGCATCATCAATCCTCTGGACGGCACCGAGAAAATCACCTATAACAGTAAGTTACTGCTGTGTTTCAAGAGATAAAACATATGACGGGTTTTATGCAGAATTAATGACGTGTTGAGACATTTATTGTTCCCTCAGACTGTCCTCAGCTCACCTCAGACGATCACAGGTAGCACTGTGATAGAGGTGCTTATGTTTCACTGTGGGTTTCTTCAGCTGTATTTAACATTAATATACATTTACATTTTAACAGATAACCAGATGTTCCAGTACTTTATCACAGTGGTTCCAACCAGACTGAACACATACAAGATCTCTGCAGACACACACCAGTTTTCTGTCACTGAGCGGGTGAGTGGAAAGCAACTAAAAAACAATAAAAAGTAGAGGTGTAGAGGTTGAAAATGCTTCAATTTAAATGTTGTGTTTTCAAGGTTTAAAAAGTGCTTGGATTTTGGATAAAGTGCTTGTAAATGCTTGAAATTCTTACTGTATTTCTCTTGCAATCTGACTATAAATAATCACATGTTCAATGTAAAAATAATGAGTAGCCTATCTGAAATGAAGAGCGTTCCTCCTAAAAGTGTAATACCATCGCTGTTGGTATGGTTCAGTGAAATTTCCCCCTTTTAGTATGTAAGAACTCATCTAAAACATGCAACTTACAAGTGTCCAGCAGTCCAGTATTTCAGTACAATAAAATACAATAGAATAAAATACTAAGGTGGAATAAATAAAAACAACAATAGAAAAAACACAGAATAGAACAAGGACACTTAAGAAGATAAGTTGGTAGGTACAGTGGCAAGATGATGGCTATTATACTGATGATATGATGGTAATAATGTTATATTGTACAGTATATAATATGTAATAATAATAGTAATAATATGATAAAATAAAAATATAAACAAATTTGTAATAATTAATTTTATAAACAATATCTAATTTATTATACATTATATTAACCAATTCCAATAATTAATACAAAAAAATAATAAAATAATATAAATAAATAAATAAAAACATTAGTACTGTTTCTTTAGTATCAGTCAACTGCTGAGCAGTTGACTAGACAGTATATAATAATAGTACAGTATATAATATTGAATAATAATAGTAATAATAATATGATATGATAAAATAAAAATAAAATAATATATAATAATAATAGTAAGGCCAGTATAATAATAATAGTAGTAGTATATCACAGTATATAGTAAAAAATAGTGCTTATAAGTGATAATAATAATAATAAAAATAATAATAATAATCACCACCATCATGCTGTGTGTGTGTTTCCCAGGAGCGGGTGATAAACCACGCGGCGGGCAGTCACGGCGTCTCCGGCATCTTCGTCAAGTACGACACCAGCTCTCTGATGGTGACGGTCAGCGAGCAGCACATGCCGCTGTGGCAGTTCCTGGTGCGACTCTGCGGCATCATCGGGGGAATATTCTCCACCACAGGCAAGTCTGCTTTCACCTGCAATCACACTTATTCATTTTTTATGTATCCATTTAATCATCTGAAACCCAGCAAGCCGTTTCAGGGTGTTTTTTTTTTTCTCTTTTTACATTTTACTCACTGTGGCCTTGTATTTCACTGCAATACCTGCAGTTCTATGGAATCAGCACAATAATGGCTAGAAGTGCAAACAGCTCAAAAATGTTACTGCAGAATAACACAGTTATAATGACTTACATAATTTTATTTTATAATAATAAATAAAAAAGTTTTGTATTTTCATATACAACAAAAGAAACTTGGGTCTCCACATTTGTCCGTTTGGAAGAAACCTGCCAACTCGAGCATCTATAATGTTAACGATCAATTATTGATTAATCGTGCAAGAGTATAAAAACATACATACATGGGCCAGAAAGTTCAAATTTCTGCGATAATGCCTGTTTTTACAATGTCTTCCTACGATAAATTATATATTTCTATTTCCTTTGATGCACAACATGGGTCAACATTCCCCATGTTATTTAATGCTGCTGTGTGTTTCTGTGCACTATCTTTTGATATCAACTTATTTTATGATTGAACATTCCAAGTATTCTTTAATTATCTTGTTTTTGATAACAACAGATCATTATTTCCATTTCCTCTCATACTTTATGAAGAAAAACGTTTTTGTATTATTACATAGCTAAAGAAAACATATGTTTCAAACCGCTGGAGGGATGGTGGGGTTCAGAGGGTTAAGCACTCTCATGCAGGAAAGCGAAATACAACATAAGTAATGTATACGGAGCATCTAGCTGTAGCTGAAGCCCTGGATTTTGGGCTTTTTACATTTAAAGTAAAAATAAATACACTGCATAAAAGAAGGAATTGTTGGGGTTGTTTTCATTGTGTCTCCTTCTCTCTTTAAAGGCATGCTCCACAGTCTAGTTGGCTTCTGTTTTGATGTTATCTGCTGTCGCCTCAAACTAGGAGTCTACAGACCCAGAGAAGTGAGTCTTTACAGTCTATTGTCTTTATCAAATGAAAATAAAAAAAAACAGCCTCCTCACCGTCAATATACATGAATTGTTTCTCTGTAAACATCACCATAAAGTAGACTAAATAGACTTACCCGTGCTGAATCTATTCCAGGATGTGCAGCTACACAATCAGATGAACAATCTCAACAATCACCAGACTCCTCTGCTGGCTCCTGACGTCCCTCAGGAGTAGCTTTTTCTTCCGTGAAAATGGTCATGAAATTGTGTCTTCTACTGAAAAACGTTAAGCTGTCTGGTAAACACTGTGTTGTTGGAAAAAAATCTGATCAATGCACTTTAGGAAAATGTGTTCCCTGTGACTACAATCATACTTTATGTAATGGAGTTTCTAGTCTCTTTAGAAATGTTGTAAACTTTCTGTTCCACTTCCACTGTTAAAAATTATATTTATTGTTGGGTTGACTCCATTGAAATTGAAATAATAAAAAAAATACCAGCAACATTTTGTGTGTTTTAAGAATTATTTCAAAGTATGCCTTTAAGACACATATACTGTGTTTGAGAAGTGTTCTCTAATAACTGGTATTTTAGGTGTAGCATTGGAGCATTTTAATAAATTAACATGCTTAAAATGAGTTTAATATCTTGGGGGTTAAGAAAATATGATTATTTATAGCTCGGGGTAACCTCAAGAGAATAAAGGGTTGCTGAACTTAAATTGGCACTCTACTAGAGTTGAAAAATGCCCCAACAGCCCTGTAATGCATCAAGGGTGCTCTGGTGTTTTTTAGTGTTTGTACTGGGGGGACTTTCAAAAGACAGAATGGTTATAAATCAAAGGAGGAGAGAGCAAGACATCATAACTTTTAGTTTAGTATGAATTCATTTATAAAAACCCTGGATCCTATATGTCCCACACTGCTACTAGACAGCATCTTTTTTAGAAGCCCCTCCAGGACCATGACTGTATAACTACATGCATTTATACATTTATTATGCGAGCTTAGGTTCTGCTATAAAACTGTAAACTCTAAGTCAAACTAGTGCTACATTTCCACTGCTGTCATGGATTGTACTGGGTTCATTCGAACCCGAAGGTAAAGGTTCCTTCGAACTGAACAGACACTAGTACCCATTTTCAACCAAGTCTGCCCAAATTCTGCCCAATCGCGAACCGGTTCTTTGGTTTTCAACTGCCAAAGAACCAGCTCCCGGCTAGGAAAACTGGTTCCACAGTGGTACCAGTTCTCTGCTGGTCTTGAATCGTGAACCGCTTACGTCAGGGGCTGGGGCCAGGTTTCTGACCAACAAGACCAACTCAGTGCCGTTGAGAAGGACCAACTACAACCTGTATCATTATTTGTTTTGTTTAACTGCAATATGATACTGGTTAGCTAGCATGCTAACATTAGCGGGCTATCGCTAGTGTGCTAACGTTAGCAGGCTAGCGTTAGGTTACAACAAGGTCCAACATTAACGTCTAACGTTCATTGTTAATAGACTGTATTCAGCGTCCATAGTGATCAAGATGAGCAGCACAGATGTGTTGTAGAGATGATGTAGTCTGCTGTTGTTATTATACTTGCAGAGAGGATGGAGACATACAGATGTAAACAGTGGGGTAATGACGTGGCTCTAGAGCCTGTGGAACAGGCTCTAGAGGTCCAGAGCTGGTTCGCAAGTTTGGAACCGCTTTGGTCGAAAAGCAGATCGAGTTAAAATGCTGCAGACTGCCGATTTGTCAGAGAATAGTCAGTGGGTTCGTCACTTGTGCAACACGTGCAAACATCCTGTAAAAGTCATGCTAAATAGTCATGCTACAATCATTTTAAAGGAAAGGCAGCCTGCAAACCTACATCATACACCACGTCGACATTCCTCGGTTTCGTTCCCGATAAAAAAGGATTCAGCAAGTGTCTTGTTGAACGTAATGTCATGAATCTAAGACTCATGAGACTAAATGGGTACTTTCCGCAGTAGAAAACAAAATAAAGATAGCAAAAATTAGTTGATTTAAGTGGAACTGTACAGTGGAAACTAGTCCTTACTGGGTATTTTAAAAATAAACTAAAGTACAAGTACACAACTACAAAATTAGTTCTCAAAAGGACAAAAATATCAGTTAAATGTGTCAGTGTTAGGTAATTTTGAGTTTTTTTCAGTTATTTTTCTAAGCGACACAAGGAGGTGGAAATAAAGTTGAATCGACTACAGCACACTTTTTCTCTTCTAGTTTATTTCAGTTTTGCCAAGCAGACTTTGAATGAAGTGTTGTCAGAGCAAGGAATAAAGGTGGTCAAACATTTTGTAAATGACACCAGAAAGTAGAAGATGAAGTCATTGGTTACGTGTGGTTGTTGTTTTGTTACATACAGTAACGTACGTAGCTCCAGCCTGGGGTTTATCTGTACCAACAGAGCTCTGAATTTGGTATGCAAACAGCAAAGACAGCACTTTGTTGAGAAACACACAAAACTCTGTAACGACACCATTACAATAAAGTCTGTAAGAACAATTCTGACGAAACCACTTCATCGTACAAGTCTCATACGACTGAAGACAATTTGGTTCATTATCCCCCTCTGAAATGAAGAGGACAGTTACCATGATTACACCACAGACATGGGCTTTGCATAAACATTTATTTAGTTGTGTCCCTTTTTCTCCCATATAGGCTCATAACTGTTATGTATTTGTATCCTGTCAAGAGTCAAGCCTTGCAACACATACAATACTGTACACAGTGTTCTCATTTGTTTAGTAAAAATCTGACTTGCCTGTCTCACTTAACACTTTTGGTAGACTCTGTGGGAAGCTCTGTGGTGGAATCCTGTGAAGACACTCACCAAGCAAAGATCAACAGTCAAATACAATTTTTGGTAGTCTATAAGAATAATATGTAGTTCAACTATTTACAGATCTTCCAAACTGGGGGGTCAAGGATGCAATACCAGAAGGGGCTTAAGTCCCTAGTTTCTAACCTAGCACTTTTGTGATTTAGGTCCAGACTAACATAAAGGTCACAGTTTGTCCATCTCCCCATTGGGTAGGGTTCGGCGAACTTCAGGGCTCTGCACTTGGTCCTCTACTTTTCATAATATCCTTCTGTTCGGCAGAGTTTTCAGCATAAATATTCGCCCTTATGCAGATGACACTCAACTCTATATTGCAATGATTGCTCCATGCCCTGTCCTGTCCCAGCTGTCAAAAAGATCTTGCTTTTACATATAGATAAAGCTGACATGCTCTTTTTCTGGTTTCACTGGAAAATCTCCAGCTTCTAACACAGTAACCTCGCTGCTTTGCTGCTTCTTATTCACACTAGGGCCATTTTTATGGTCTTCCCTAACATATAAATAGATGATTTTTCTCAAACCTCATGACCTCTTCAGTATCCAGAGGCCTGCCTCAAGTACTAGAAGAAATCTTCAGTCAACAGTGCTTCCATCTTCACTCAACATATACTTTAAGTTCTTATATTTCTTTAAGATGCATTTTGCTGGGTGCCCTACTGGCCTGCTGCTGGGTATTCTCTAGCTCAAGTTAGTGCCTGAGGTATTAGCACAGCTTATCAAGGGGATTGGCATGCTGTTGTCTCTGAGTTTAAACTTGGGTTTCAAATCTTATGGGGTATGTTTTTTCCATCCAGATGGTTCAAGAAGTCTTCTTCGATCCCCTGGATGGTTACCACTGTGGCTCAAATGTAACACTAATACCCAAGAGGCACAAATTTGAGCTAGATCCTCCATCCTCCATAGTGACCTGAGCTTCTACTCAACTCAGCTGCCTTCTCCAAGCTTGGTCCCCCAACCTCATGTACCTACAATCTTGGACATAACTAATACTGGACTGGACCCATTCCGTGGAGTTTTTAATTTTGATTTTAAAAATTTGCATTGGACCTTTTGGAATCCCAATGTTGGATTTTGCATTTCCAATTATTACAACTTAACCCTTGTGTTGTCTTAGGGGGTTAAAAATGAACCACCACTATGTTTAACAGCAGAGGAAACCCCCTTAATGATCTTTTCTCAGCCTGAAATTCAATGACTTTTCATAGAATGACCCCAACATGAGAAAAAGTAAAACATTGCCTTTGTTCATATTTTTTTCATGAAACCTGTACACCAACAGGGTACAAATCTTGTCTTAGGGGTCTTTTTTTTAACCCGGCAGCTAAAAAATCTTTTTCGTACCACAAAAAACATAAAAACCATGCATGCACACAGGCTTGCTAAAAAATGTTTACACCTATGCAGTACCTTTAGCAATAAAACTAATAAAAAATAAACCCAAACTTTAGTAAAACCAATTATGACAGGTGTGTCATAAAAAAAACGATCCATCCATAAATCCAGTTTTTCAGCACTGTAAGAGGAAAACCTTGATATTCACAAAGTTTGTGATGAATAACAGGTAATTTTTTTCAGGCAAAGTAGATTTGGGATTTAAAATTCAATCAAGCTGTTTAATTAAAGTTGTTTAGTGAAGGTGGATCATTTTTGACCCTTAAGACAACACAAGGGTTAATGCTAATTTGTCATTTTTTTCTTTGTGCTCTCTTTTCACCCCGAGCCGCCTGAGGATTGGGGGTTCTAGGGGGAGTTTGTCCTCTCAGAAAACTTAGGAAACTGTTGGGAGACACTGTACAGTATGTGATACTGGGCTATACAAATAAACTCGACTCTGATGTACTCTTATTTATATATAATACACTGCCAAGGTCTACCACATATATCAGACTAGCCTCAGACGCAAGTATAAAGATGTAAAAGTAGTAAACTTAGTTTCAGTACAAACTGCTGTACAAACAGGCAAAAAGTGGATGAGCATTCAAACAAACAAGGTTTTATGTGTTCAAAGACATTATCGTTTGTGATAGTAAATAAGTGACAACGTCGACAGCAGGAGAGATGGCAGATCTGTCTGTTTCTGTTTCCGTAGCGATACTGTTGTCTTAGTTTTAAATACTAGTCTCAATCTGTGGACTGGCCTTGAGACACGATGACCACCAGTTAGTTTTTGAATGTATTCTTAAAAAGGCAGTAGATACACGTAATGCAAGACATACAGATATCCAAATCACCTGCATATTAAAGAGAAGAATTGGATATCCCCACAGTAAAAAACAAAATAATCTTATAGAAATCGTCCTCCAGTGAAGCACTGCCATATTTCAAGTATGAAAAAAAATCATCACAAGGCAAGGCAATGTACCCAGATTCAAGAGGATGGAAACAGTGATGAGGGAAAGAGAATGGAAGTCACACAAAAGGCTTTTTGTTGCATATATTGGCCACTTTAAGAAGAAAACGGTAGGTACAAAATGAATGACAACACTTTTTTTGTTTGTTTTTTGGACGGGATGGTGACTGAATAGTGCAGGTACTGATGACAGATTTCCAAACTAAACAAATAATTCATGGCTAGTAGACCTCTTTTCTCCCTTTTGAGCGCTTCACTCAGCTGCAGCCTCCCACCTGTAGAGAGCCCCCAGCTAATCCACACCAAAAGGAGGAGACAGAGAGTCCTCTGTGGACGGTCAGAGTCTCGGTGTTACGTCCTGCTGACAGCCAGAGGCGAGGGCCGCTGTCTCTGGTTTTCGGAGGCGTTACGGGGAAGACTCAGTTGGTTATGGTGCTGGATGCGCGGAAGTAGGAGAGGAACTTGAAACAGAGGCTGACCACAAAGTACCAGATGTTTCTGGCCATCTGGGAGCGCGCGATGAACACCCTCCAGATAAAAACGACCAACAGAGTGTTGAAGGTGTAGCGGATGTTCCTCAGTCTGGGAGAGAGGAAACAAGAGAGGAGGAATAAGATAAATACAGAGATAATGATGAAACATTGCAAAAAGATGTGGATGCAAAAAGAGCATGCTTTCTTTGAATTTGCACCCCCCCCCCCCATCCCAAAAAAATGAGTTATATAATATATATAATATATTATAATATAATATATAATTTTTAATATACTTTTCTGTTATCTTTAGGGTAGATTGAAGCTGTTATTTCTCTCTTCTTACATGCAATGTCATCACCATCAGTGTTTTCATTAGGTAGTTTTGTGATTCAGAAAAAATATATATTTCTTTTGTTTTTTATTCTTTTAACTTTTTACTAAAATCACCAAAATTACACAACTTATCATAGCTGTAATTAACCGTAAAAACAGAAATTATCATTGGATTCTCAAAATTCAGACAGCCCTCTAAAAAATCATGTGTGACAAATTCTTCTGTCAGAAAAAACAAACTAACTGATATTTCATCAATATCCCTTTTTTCTACATTCCTTGTTTGAAATTCTGTGAAGCCATGAATGACTCATTGAAACCTCAACTGAACTGCAGGCTGTTTACCCAGAGAGGAGGGGGGAGGACAAGGGGGGTTGTAAAAAAGTATTATTTTTCTAATATAAAGTATTATATTAAATATAAAGCATGTGGATCCCCGACTTTTGGTGCAAACTTATATATCGCTTCTATAGTTTCGTTTTTATGCTGATCTGTCTTGCCTCTGAAGAGAGTAAATAGAACGGATAATCATCTCAAACCTACAACAACAACATGCAATACCATATTAAAACATCAAGAAAGCGATTATTATTCCTTTTAAGATGTGTATGGTTAATGTAGAAATGTTGCAGCACTGAATTATTGGTAATAATGCATTTCAAGCTGAAATTCCTGTTATTTACTAAAAAATCCGACCACCTTCTAGCCTCTTGTCGACTTACTTCCTCAGATGCTGCCTGGCAGCAGGAATGTCAGACATGTCTTCATTCAGGACGTACTTCTTGGTGCCGATACAGTAATTCTCGATGTACTCGGGCCAGTTCAGCTGGCGCACATCGAAGTTAAATGTCTGAAAGATGAAAAAGATGTTTAGGAGGGCATTAAGAAGAAGGCAAACTGTTGAACCTGTTGAACTTGCAATTGAAAACAAATGTGTAATTTCACTTTTCATCACTAGATGGAGCAACAGGCTCAATAGAATAATTGAATAAACTGTATACAGAGCAGAGGGAGTATTCCTAAACTGCTTGCTTTTCCAAACTAAATGGTAGAAGAAAAAAGTCCAATCAGAAAAGAGATACAAAGATGCTTTAGGTATGTAAAAGTAGCAATACCACAATATAAAAATACCTTTTATTTAGGTAAAAGTACAGTATTATGGGTAAAATTTAAGGCAAGGCAGTTTTATTTATGAATCACATTTCATCAAAAAAAACCCAGAAACAACACAATTTAAAGGCAAAAAAATAATATATAATATAAATATAATTTAACAAGGAGTGTACTACAAAAAAATGTAAAATAATTTAAAAAAACTACAATATGTTGATAATAAGGCAAAGAACTATAATATTTCCCATTGAAAATCTATCTATCCATCCATCCATCCATCCATCCTTCCTTCCTTCCATCCATCCATCCATCCTTCCTTCCTTCCTTCCATCCATCCATCCATCCATCCATCCATCCATCCTTCCTTCCTTCCTTCCTTCCTTCCTTCCATCCATCCATCCATCCATCCATCCTTCCTTCCTTCCATCCATCCATCTATCATCCGTCCTTCCATCCATCTATTATCCATCCATCCATCCATCCATCCTTCCTTCCTTCCATCCATCCATCCATCCATCCTTCCTTCCTTCCTTCCATCCATCCATCCATCCATCCATCCATCCATCCTTCCTTCCTTCCTTCCTTCCATCCATCCATCTATCATCCGTCCTTCCATCCATCTATTATCCATCCATCCATCCATCCATCCATCCATCCATCCATCCATCCATCCATCCTTCCTTCCTTCCATCCATCCATCCATCCATCCTTCCTTCCTTCCTTCCTTCCATCCATCCATCCATCCATCCTTCCATCTATCCATCCATCCATCCATCTATCATCCATCCATCCATCCATCCATCCATCCATCCATCCATCCTTCCATCCATCCATCCATCCATCCATCCATCCTTACCTTCCTGTCCTCTGGGGTCAGCTGGCCCATCAGCATGTTCATGTTCTCAGAGTTCCACTCCCAGTCCTGACTGCTGAAGTACTCCAGCAGGCCGATGGCTTTATGCAGCCGATTGAAGATGCGCATCATCCTGGAGGGAGAGAGAGAGAGAGAGAGAGACAGAGAGAGAGAGAGAGAGAGAGAGAGAGAGAGAGAGAGAGAGATCGATCAGAGGTTACTGCACGCCCTTTCTTTAGATTTAAAGCGTGACAGATGTCTGCGAGTCACTCACTGCGGCTTCTGTCCGGAGAGACGCAGGACGAGGTCGTAGATGAGGGCGGGGAACTTGTGGCTGACCAGGATCCAGTACTGGTTGATCAGGTAGTTGGAGGTGATGTTGGCGTTGGGCCTGCGGAAAGCCTGATCCAGAGGGTTCCTCTTGAAGGACGACATCACATGGTGCTCTGAAGAAAGAAAGGTGCATCGTTTAAGGCGATATTTCTCAACCTTCAAGCCTAAAGGACCCCTGTTCTATCGTGACTTACTCACATACTATATCAGGGATGGGACACTTAAATGCTGGAGGGGGCTGCAATTTTTCATGGATAACAACCAGATATGATGAAACTGCAATATTAAATATGTTTACAGTGTAGTACCTGAACATATTTCATGCTCAAATGCATATATAACAATATATATAATACATTTATATAATTAATAATAATATTTATATTACATTATAGAATGCAGAAAATGTTGGTTATGTGGGAAAAAGTAGTAAAAATATTACTCTGTAAAGCATTTTTTTGGAAGTGGACATTTTCCGCCCGAAGGGTCTGAAAGGGTAGTAAATTTGTACACCGTGTATTACAGACAACAAAATTTAAATTTGAATTACAAAATATATCAAGAAAAAAAACCTTCCAGAAATCATGCCATTTGCAGTTTCACAGCCAAATTTATTAAGTACGATACTTGAGTAAATGTACTTAGTGACATTCCAACACTGCTCATAGTGATATATGAGAAAAGTGAGGATCTACTGATGGAATTAAGCAAAAAAAAAGCTCCATTAAAGCAAAATATATCAAGAAAAAAAAACCTTCTTCCAAAAATCATGCCATTTGCAGTTTCACAGCCAAAAATATTACCAAAACAAAAGTGAAAAATGACAAATATGGCTGAAAATGACCCGAGTTGTCCCAAAAGGTTCATTTCCACAGATGCCGATACTGATTTTTCCGTCCCAAAATCAGTATCGGCATGTGTCTAAAACATCCCAAATATCTGTCGGGCTCTATTATCAACATCCTGCTGCCTCGGGAGCCACGAAGCAGCTAAACCAACAAACAAACTGCAGATTCTCCACAAAGATCATGACTTCCAGGAACCGTATCTGGCTTTAATCACAACATGATTTTTCAGCTCTGGTTCTCTCGGGGGGGAATCAGGCAGAAAGCAGCCGAACAGTGACTCCCCACGGCCTCCTCCTCCTCCTCCTCCTCCTCCTCCTCCTCCTCCTCCTCCTCCTCCTCCTCCTCCTCCTCCTCCTCCTGCTGCAGCCATCCACAGACACAGAGAGCAGCCATGTGACCACAGACATTACATCACACACAGCACGCAAAAAACTAGGCCTCGCACTCGCCCCGTTTCCATGGCAACAGATATGTGGCGGTTGCAGGGGCCGGGATGACCGTATCCGAGGTGACAGCCAGCTGTGCCCCCCCCACCCCCCCTACCCCCCTCAACGCCTCGAGTATCGCCGCTAACCTTGAGCTGCCCTCCCTGAAGCTCTGGGAGAGTTTTTACTCTCCTTTTTTCTTTTTTAGATTAGCTTCATTCCCCTCCTCTCGTTTGGGGTCCGGCAAAGATTAGAGCGCACGCTTCCTCTTTCATAACAGTGATGAGACCTAATCCCGCTACCGAGCCATCTGGTAGCAATTTCCTCGGTGAAGGGAGCATGTTTGCTAATCTGAGAGGAAATGATGGGAGAGAGAGAGAGAGAGGGTCTCTTGTCATCCCGCTCTAATCCAGCTGTATCTGATGACCGCTGGGATGGAAACAAAGAGATTTCTCACTCTTCATGTGCAGTTTCATGGCTGCTGTTGTGACCTCAGTTATCACGGAACATAAAGGCCCTGAGCACTGACCCTGATTCATATCAGCTGCACCCAAACACAGCAGAAATGCGGAGATATTGATATAAAAATAAACATTGTAGTCAGAAGAACTTACATACCCCCGTCACTGGTTCAAAGGGACACTTTATTAGGTACACCAGTTTGATGATGATATACCAAGTAAAACTGGGGACAAGGTCAATTATATTTAGTATAAAATTATAGAACTGGATGTAAGCCTCTTATATGTTGTATTTACAACCTTTGTTCACGGGGCGGCTGTGGCTCAGTTGGGAGAGTTGGTTGGCCCCCAACCGAAGGGTTGGTGGTTCGATCCCTGACCATCGCAGCCTACATGTCGAAGTATCCTTGAGCAAGATACTGAACCCCAAATTGCTCCCGATGTGCTGTGTTCATCTGTGTGCTGTGTTCATCGGTGTGTGAATGAATTCCCAATGGTGGCAGGTGGCACCGTTTAGGGTAGCCTCTGCCACCAGTATGAATGTGTGTGTGAAAGGGTGAATGAGCGCAGTCTGTAGTGTAAAGCGCTTTGAGTGGTCGCAAAGCGACTAGAAAAGCGCTATTCACATTATATTCGCTTTTCACATTTGCAACATTTAAAATGCTTTATTGAGCATGATAGTGTTTTGAAAGCAAAAAAAAGATTCAAAATCACATTTTATGTTGAAAACCCCCCACAAAATAACTAAAAAAGACACTTGTTGAGGTTGTGTTGAAAAAAATAGACCAACATGGCATTTAATAATAGCCCAAGACTCCATAGTGATTTTAAATGTGACATGGTTGTTAGTCTGAGTATTTCACAAAGTGCTGCTCTAACACCCATCTCCAGGGTTTACAGGAAATGGTCCGAAAAAGAGAAAATATCCAGAGAGCCTTGATGCCTTGTTGATGCCAGAGGTCAGAGGAGAATGGTCAGACTGGTTGGAGATGATAGAAAAGCAACAGTAACTCAAATAACCACTTGTTACAACCAGGGTCTGCAAAAGACCATCTCTGAACCCCCAAACACACACTTCACCAAAAAAGTGGCTGGTGAGTGTAAGTTACACCATTCATAATATAAAAGTGGATTTTGTTTTAAATTTCTCTACAATTAAACTGACAATATTAAGGTTGGTTTGCTCAGCAATTGAACCACTACTACTGCTTGGGATGAAGCTGGATGTCAGTACAGCAGGCTTTTTGGCATTAAGATGTATTTACTAAACTTTTTAAACTATCTTTATAACGCCTAACCAGGAGCGTTTTAGCCCTAACCTTAGAGAAGTCGTTTTGTAGCCTCAACCCAGGGGTCGGCAACCTTTATGGCCAGAGAGCCACTGTTGGCTGAAAAAAGGGAAAAAATATTGTAATGGAGCCGCAAACCTTATTACAATGATGTAACAACCTACGAAGTCTAAACTAGCCTACCAGCTTTACTAACTGGTCATAATGAGCATTTATCAATAACACTCTGTCAGAAAGAAATATCTCAGAAGACTTTGAATCTAAAGCTAGCCAAACTAGGGAAACATAAAACTAGACATGAAGTTGGCAAAAGTTTAGACATTAAGGTGCTGTGCCGAAGACTTTCGTAAGCTATGATGCACATTTAAGTGACCAAAAAGTAAAAAAAAAATGTTTTTATGTCGTATATAAGCTGCACATTTTTACAATTGAAGAATATAAATTGCTTTGCGTCTACATCAATGTTTAAATACAAATTAAAATGCAAACAAATAACCTTTCCTACCCTTCCTTTCGTATAAATGTTTTGGTCAGAGCCACAGGGAGCCACTGCAGATGGCCTGAAGAGCCACATGGAGCCGCAGGTTGCCTAGCTCCGCCTTACCTGAATGAAATTACTTTTGGCTTTTTCAGTGCAACAAAACTAAAAGTGAGATGTGAAGAAACAGCGAACGGCCTGAATGGGCTGAAAAACTGACAAGAAGGAAGAGTAGATCCATTCTTACACATATTTACGGGATGATAAGTGCTGATAAACACCCATTCAACAGTGTGATAATCTCCTGATCAGACCTCTGAAATGATCCACATCAGGCCACACACCACCAGTTGATAAGATTTAGCTTCAGGGACTTCCATCTGAAAATATTTTTGTTGTTCACTATGATTAAGACCAGATTTCTACAGTTGTAAAGTATAGTTCATCAGAATTATCACTTATGAATTGTTATTAACTTTTTATTATGAATCTTACTCACATAAGGCTGACTTATATAGTGAACTAAACAGTGGAAATACAACGTTTCCCTTTTTCTGATATTATGGTGTGTTTTTTTATTGCTGTGTTGTTTGGATTTTACTACTGTATTTTTTAAAAAATGACAAAAATATATTAATATTCATAATAATAAAAAACAGCTAAAATAAATAATAATAATAATAATAATAATAATAATAAATAAAAACAACACTAAAAACTAGATGAAATGGATAAAAAACAAAACAAGGATGAATAAAATCAAGGAAAAAAAGAATATATAAAATATAATTTATGAATAATAATAATAAAAAATATTTAAATAAAGCTAGACTAAAAACCAGATGAAGTAGTTAAAAAACAAATCAAACAAAAAAATATACATATATATTTATATAATATAAATTTTATATATATATATACACAAATTTGAAATATTGATCTAAAAATAATAAATCAATCAATCAAATAATAAATAAATCAATCAATCAATCAATCAATAAATAGAAAAGTACATTTTTAAAAGCAAGGACATCAGAAAGAATCATAAATGGTAAATGATAAATGGAGTGCACTTATATAGCGCTTTTATCCAAAGCGCTTTACACTAACAATAACAGAATCAGAAAGATCTTTATTTATTATAAGTATAATTACATTTTGGATGGCTTTTCTCTATGCATTGAGAAAATGAAAAAAAAATAAAAAGGTGCTTTATACAATTTTTTTTTTTAAATAATTGATAGTCATTTAAATAATTATTATTTTAAATAGAAAACCTATTCCGTTGTAGCTCTCAAGTACAAGGTAAAACTGAACCTTTTTTTTAAATAAATAAAAGTAAAAGATGTCTTAAGTTTCCCTCCCGTCTCCTCCCAGCAGGTGGCAGACGCTCCCCACAGCAGCCATGAACACTAACAACTTAACTACATCACAGGGACATTATGTCACAACACTGGAGTATTGATCTGTGATGATGAACGGGACAACAATATTGCGGGATGCCAGCGGGCACCAACAAAACAGCTCTATAAATATCCGGCAGCACAGTGACAGGTTTCTATTACCTTTAAGCAAGACAAGAAACAGAGCACCTACCGATCTCTCCCCAGTGGAACGGGTTGATGCCGCCGGTCGTGCAGTTGTACACCAGAGCTGTTTTAGGTCTGCAAGGTGTGGGAGAAGAGGGTCATAAAAACGCCAATAAGAACACAGATCAGTCTGTACGAGCAGTAATCTATAAAACTATGGTGCTGTAAAAGTGCTTTAAAGTACAACTATATTACTCTGGGACATGCAGAGTGCAGACAAGATACTGGAGACACACACAAGCTGAGTGACAACTAAATCAACCTCTTAAATGAACCTTTTAACATACTTTTCCAGTGCGGGGTCAATACTTAACTTTCATTTTTCTGTTTTTCTGTTTTCCTTCTGAAAATAAGTACAGGTCGTCAGGAACATAAACACTGGTATAATCACACAACATTACTTCATTTGTGAGAAATAATCTGTTTTAACCGTTAACAAAATGCATTTGTTTTAATGCAATTAAGGCAGGGATGGGCAACTAGAGGCCCGGGGGCCGCATACGGCCCGCACCCTCACTTGAAGTGGCCCTCAGTACAACTACATGCATTTGAGCATGAAATCTTAAAAGTGCAGTGTAAAAATGCATAAAATGACTTCTTGCAATTAATGTTGGTCTGCTGTAAGTGGTTATTTTTTATTTGCTTCAAACCTTTTGTATTCCTATTTATACTGTTATACATGCATTTGAGCATGAAATATGTTACGTTACTGCACTGTAAACATATTTAAAATTGCATTTGCATCATATCTGATTAAGTGCACGGTCCTATATGTGGCCCTTTTGGTAGTGTTGATGAAAAATTGTTGCCCCCTCCAGCATTTAAGTTGCCCATCCCTGAATTAAGGTCTAAAGGAAACCAATGTTTTCAGATTTATTGGACCTATTATCTACGGTTTGCTTAGTTTAAAGTAGTGAGTAAGAAAAACTTTTGTCATGATCTTTTAGTTGTTCATTACATTGCACCAATTTCACATTTCAAATTATTTTTCCCATTTCTGATGGGAGGCTGAATGATTTTTAGCATCTCTGATAGCTACTTACTGCCACAAAGAAATCTTAAAGAGTCATTTTCACCCCCCAATCTTTGAAGCCAAAATCTTGTTTTTCTGTTCCAAATTTGTCTTTTGTCGTCTAAAAGCAGCCAATTCTTTGTTTAACATGATGCTGCAGCTCCTCTGTATAAACCTGCTGTTAGACCTTGCTGGAAATAGCACAATAAGCTGCAAATCTTCTTTGAGCACATAGTTTGTTAAACTTTAATGGCTTTCCAACGGCTTGCATGTTAGACCGACAGGTTGCAGCCCACCAGATTTCAAAGTATCTGTGCTTAAAGGAATATTTCTCCTGCAAACTTATTTTGCAGGAGAAATAATCTTCCATTGATTTGAATTCTTTGTTTTTCCTCGCATGTGTCCACAGTGAACAAAGTCTTGTTTTTCTGTTACAAATGTGTCTTTTGTCGTCTAAAAGCAGCCAATACTTTGTTTAAGACGCTGCTGCAGCTCCTCTGTATAAACCTGCAGTTAAACTTGGTTGGAAATGACACAAAAAGCTGCTATAAGAAACCACCTTCCTTTCAAAAATCTTATTTTATCACTTCAGACTTTAAGCACTAAGGATGTTTGTTAAACTTTAATAGCTTTTCCAACAACTTGCATGTTAGACACACCAGGCTTCTGCTGAGCTGCAGAGTATCTGTCCTTACAGGAATATTCTCCTGCAAAACAAATGGTGATTCTGCAGGAGAATTATTCTTCCATTGATTTGAATTCTTTGTTTTTCCTCGCATGTGTCCACAAAAAACAAAGTCTTGTTTTTCTGTTACAAATTTGTCTTTTGTCATCTGAAAGCAGCCAATACTTTGTTTAAGACGCTGCTGCAGCTCCTCTGTATAAACCTGCAGTTAAACTTGGTTGGAAATGGCACAAAAAGCTGCTGTAAGAAGCTACCTTCCTTGCAAAAATCTTATTTTATCACTTCAGACTTTAAGCACTAACGATGTTTGTTAAACTTTAATGGCTTTCCAACTGCTTGCATGTTAGAGAGACACGTTACAGCCCACCAGGTTTCTGCTGAGCTGCAGAGTATCTGTCCTTACAGGAATATTTCTTCTGCAAAAAATAAGTTTTTGTTGCTGGAGAAATATTCCTGCATTGACTTGAATTGCATGTGTCCAAGGTGAACAAAGTCTTGTTTTTCTGTTCCAAATGTGTCTTTTGTCGTCTGAAAGCAGCCAATACTTAGTTTAATATGATGCTGCAGCTGCTCTGTTTAAACCTGCTGTTAAACTTTGTTGGAAATGTCATGAATAGTTGGTATAAAAATAACTAAAATATTAGAAAATAATAGAAATATTCCTCTGTTCCTTTGAATTCTTTGTTTTGTGTCCACGGTGAACAAAATGTTCGAAAATCGAGAAAAACATTGTGCATTAAAAGTCCCATTTATCCAGTTGCATGAGTAACAGGAGCTGATATACAAATGGTCATTTTGCAGGTTAAGCATTCCCTTTAATACAGAGTCACTGTATTGTTAAACCAAGAAACCTTATATTATATTATACGTTTGTCTGGATGGAGGTTACATATCAAAAGGTACCACAAAATCTTATAAATAAGCTTTCTGAAACAACAGTTTTAGGTCTTATAGGAGGACATTATATACAGTATATACACAGCATCAACACATATATATCTACTTATATATATAATAAGTAGATAATATAATTACAACAAAACGAAAGACTATTGCCAGGAAAGGTTAAAGATGCTCGACTAGTTTATACAAATATGCATTAAGAGATAACTTCATTTCCAAAACATTTAACATAAACTTTGAGAAAACATTAATAATTAGCTGGAGATTCGATATCTTTGACATATTTCTTAAAATGTTTGGTCTGAAAACTATTATTTAAAGGACAGGTTCACAATTTTCGGAGTCTGAGTGTTGCATGTATTAACATCGTGACCATTAAAAGATCTGTTTTGATTGTGTTTCCAGTTATGAGAGACAACATTTACAGTCTTTGTTATGTGCAAAATTCTAGATGTATATATACAAATAATTTGTGACGTTTATCTAAAGCAGAGGTCTCAAACTCAAATTACCTGGGGGCCGCTGGAGGCAGTATCAAAATGACCAAAAAAAGACACAAAATGACTAAAAAAAGACTCAAAATGACAAAAAAAAAGACACAAAATGACCAAAAAAAGTCACAAAATTACAAAAAAGACACAAAATGACCAAAAAAAGACACAAAATTACAAAAAAGACACAAAATGACTGAAAAAACACTAAATTACTTAAAAAAGAAACAAAATGACCAAAAAAAGACACAGAATAACCAAAAAAGAGAAAAAATAACGAAAAGAGACACAAAATTATTAAAAAAGACAGAATTACCAAAAAAGACCCAAAATTATTTTAAAAAAGACACAAAATTATAAAAAACGACACAAAATTATTTAAAAAAGACACAAAATTACCAAAAAAGACACAGAATTACCAAAAAAGACACAAAATTATTTTTTTTAAAAAGACACAAAATTATTAAAAAACACAAAATTATTTTAAAAAGACACAAAATTACCAAAAAAAGATGCAAAATTACCAAAAAGACACAAAATTACCAAAAAAAGACGCAGAATTACCAAAAAAGACACAAAATTATTGAAAAAAAGACACAAAATGATTTTTAAAGTAATTAAAGGGACCTTCCACACACAACACGGTAAAGTGCCATTCATATAAAACTCACATTAAACTTTCATATCAAGGTGGGGGCCACAAAATATCGTCACGAGGGCCACAACTGGCCCGCGGGCCGCGAGTTTGAGACCCATAAAGTGAATATAATGTTCTAGCAGTCAAAGGTAGACAAATAAAGTGGGTCTCTTCCAAATTTGCAGCCTTTCTTGGTGCCAAATTCTCTTTTTTTCTTACTGTTTCTTCATTGAAACTCAATGATTAAACACAGCGGAGACACAGTAAAGTGTGAATCTGTCCTTTAAGGCCTGGGACCAGGTTCAGAGAGAGATGTGTGTGTGGGACTAACCTGTGCACGGCGGTGTACCAGCCAGCAGCCAGCGTGAGGTTGACCACCACGTCGACGGGGATCAGGTCGGCCACGGCGTCGTTGTTCGCTCTCATGGTCCGCAGGATGCCTTTCCCAGCCTGAGGGGAGAGGAACTCTTAGACCTGTTGTTGGAGTCCTGAGACTCTGTGTGTGTGTGTGTGTGTGTGTGTGTGTGTGTGTGTGTGTGTGTGTGAACGCTTTGAGGTTTGAGAGAAATATGTTTTTTTTACTCACAGCTATAAAGACGCCACTCGGCCCGTTGAAGTTGTCGATCCAACCCTGAAGTTTGAGAAACAGAGAAAATTCAGAAATCTGCTTTCTTCAGCAAACAACTTTTATAAACAATTTCTAATTTATTATGCATTCTATTAATCCTTAATAGGGCACTCATTGAAATACTTGCAAATTCCAAATTTCAAAAACATAAAAAATGATTAAATGAATTAAAAACAAAAACAAAATATAGACGAATAAAATTGAGGAAAAATACAATATTATATAATAATAATAATGATAATAATAATAATAATAATAGGGGGAATAGAGGAAATAGATCAATAAAACCTGTATAAAAAAGTATGTTATTAATAATAATAATAATAATAAAAAAAAGGTAAATAAAAACAGAGATGAAATGGATGAAAAACAAAAGAAGGATGAATAAAATCAAGGGAAAAAATAATATATAAAGTATTTATAAATAATAACATTATAACATATAAAATATAAAGAGAAGAAGAAGAACATTTTTATAATATAAAAACGATAAGTAAATTATTAAATAATGTAAAAAATCTCTATAAACCATTCTCAATCAAAAGTCTGGCTTAAAAGATAGATTTTTTTTAACACTTCCGGCTGCTCTCAGACAGAATCTTCCAGCAGCTAAAAGGTTTTTAGTCCTGCACTTTGAAATAATGAACAGACTCGGCCAGACGACTCGAGGTCGGACTGGTTCACAGTCTGTGAGTCATTTATGTCGCTGTAAGACCATGAAGTGCTTTAAAAAAACTGAAAGACAGATATAACTGACAGGCAAATAAGTACTGTTATAGTTATAATATATATTTCCTTGTATTTATAATATTTTTGTGGTAATTCTGTGTATTTTTTGGTCATTTTGTGTCTTTTTTGGTTATTTTGTGTCTTTTTGAAATAATTTTGTCTTTTTTTTGGTCATTTTTAAGTAATGTAGTTTTTTTCCTTTCATTTTGTGTCTTTTTTTTGTAATTTTGTGTCTTTTTTGGTCATTTTGATACTGCCTCCAGTGGCCCCCAGGTAATTTGAGTTTGAGACCCCTGCTATAGTTGGATATAGTCAGATTGCAAGAGAAATACAGTAAGAATTCAAGCATCTATCTATCTATCTATCTATCTATCTATCTATCTATCTATCTATCTATCTATCTATCTATCTATCTATCTATCTATCTATCTATCTATCTATCTATCTATCTATCTATCAATCAAACAGTGTAAAGACTCCAATATGTGGTCAGGTATGTTGCGTTTCTTTGTGCTGAGTCAGCTCTTATGGGGTTCATGTTACTTCCTGTGGGGCGACGCTGGGCGGCAGTGATTGTCGACTTCAATTAGAGCGCATTAAAAATGGATGGAACCACTGGTTATAGACTGCAGCAGCTCCCAACATGTGGGGCTGGAGAGCCATTATGTGGTGGAGGCCGAGGCTTGTCCTGAGTCTAATAATACGAGCAGATAAAGTGTTTTTAGCAGCGCTACAGTCTGTCGGTGGCTCCGTGCCCGGCTGCAGACACCATAGATCTCTGAGCCGACATCCTGCATCGTATACGTCCACTAATCTGACAGAACTGGATGCATATTGTGGTTGTAAACACACCAAATGTAAACACAAACATAAATACGCTGCCCCCGCCCCCTCCTCGCCTCACATCGCCTACTGGCACCAGCTGCCAAGGCGACGGACTGCATGGCCAAGCATGAGCCAGGCCTTCTGAAGAGACGCTGCCAGGCCGAGCTTACAACTGAAGGCTGAGCACAGAGCCAGGACACACACACACACACACACACACACACACACACTCTTGTACTTCTATCTTTGTGAGGACCCTCATTGGAACAGTGAATTCCCTTGCAAGGTTATAATAGTTTTGGATTTTTCTTTAGTTTTAGTTTTAATTTTGTTGTGAATTTTTGTTTTAAAATTCAGATAGTTTTAATAAGTTTTTAGAGTGAGTTTGCTAGTTTTAGTTTAGTATTTATTTTTTTGAAATGCTTTAGTTTTAGTTTAGTTTTTATTAGATTTAGTGTTAGTATTAGTTTTTTGTAATGGGGTATTTGTTGGGTGGGAGATTAAAAGAGGTCACATTAAATTTTGCCTTTATTTCCTTTGTCTTATCCTTCTTCATTATGGATGAAAAAAGTTGACAAAGACGAAAAAAAAAGGATATTTTCACTATAATTTTAGTTAGTTGTGTAACATCACAATACAGTTTCAGTAATTATCTTTTTTTTTTTAAACTCTCATTTTTATTTTTATTTCAGTTAACAAAAATGTTTTTTTCAATTCTAGTTTTCGTTATTTCGTTTTGTTTTCATTAACTATAATAACCTTTTTCCCTAACCCCTTAACCTAACCTTCACCATCACAACTAAATGCCCAACCCTAACCCTAACATAAACCTAATTGTAACCTTTAACCTTAAAACAAAGTCTGAAATCTCAAAAAAGCCTTAAAAGAAGTGAGGACCGGCCGAAATGTCCTCACTTTGCAAAAATGTCCTCACTCTGTTGGTTAAAAACATGTTCTGGTCCTCACTATGTAGGAAGTACAAGAACACACACACACACACACACACAGAAGGCCTACATTTCCCTGCTGCCAGATAAACAAGGACTTCCCTGTGTTTAACTGCTATTTCATTTATGCAGCATCATCTCTAAATCTCCCCGAGTGTCTGCTGAACAACCTGATAAATGAAGCTCTCATCGTACTGAACAGAACAGTGAACCAGCTCGTAATAATGACCAAAACACACATTCAAAACACTTCTTTCACAGGCTAGAAGTTACTGAAAGGAGCATTTTTTCACACAGATTTATGGAGGTTTATGCGCTATGGACATTAGATATAATGATTGATAGATGCTCGTTTTTGCTGTGTTTATTTCTTTTCAGTTTGATAAATGGATTGCTTTGCTGAACGTATTATATTATCCTCGGGGACAACAGATGCCCGACATGAGCTCCTGTTGACTCCAGAGATGTTTGTTATTGTGGACTGAAAGAGACTTTTGAGATACTAAAGAGTTACAGTGGAAAGTTTTTGAAATAATCCAGAATCAAGTTTTTTAAAGCTCAAATTTAAAGCTGCATTAATCAACACTTCTTATACAGAAAATGAGCTGGCTACCAGTAGAGTAAAAGGTTTCCACAGAGAATTATTAACAACTCTGCTGTTTCTTTTAGTTCATTTTCCAGACCACAAACTCAACAACAAACTTCAACAATAAAGACAATGAAGTCTGTGGCTCTACAGACCATCAGCAGTGGAAATGAAACGGTTATTTCCTTACATTTTAATTTTATTCATCATTAGTGTCGGCCCAAAGCAATCTGCATTCTTCAGTGTTAAAAATGTGAAGCTTATATACGGCATTAACAAAAATAGTCGACTAAGATGTGCATCACTGCCTTCGAAAGTCTACGGCGTGGGGCCTTAAACTCATTTTTTAAGTCAAGTTTTGAGTTTTAGAGCTTTCAGTTCCAAATCTCCTGAAATATTTCTTTTGTGTCTTTGCTGCACAGTCATAAAAATAAATTGTCATAGGCTAACTTAGACTTATCAAGCTATTTTATCTTTATTCTAAGGCTCAAAATAAGGTTTTTGTGGCTCCGTATCAACATTTTTTCTCTTTTTTTGGCCAACAATGGCTCTTTTATTATTAAATGGTGACAATCCATCTCTCAGACCTCATGAATTACAACACGCTGAAAGATTATTTGGGATTTTTCATCCCACTGAGAAGAGAGAAGGAGAATTTCACTCTGAGAAAGATCAATATTTTTGACATAAATTGCAGTATCTTCGCCTCCATTCTCTCCCTAAAATACAGGTTTTTCATGTTTTTTAATTTTGCAAAAAAGTGTCATATACATCAGTAATTTTGTCATTAAAAAGAGTCAAACACACCTAATGCTTACTTTTCATTCTCCAAACTAAGTCTCCAATTGTATGTGAGCAAATCTGTTACTGACAGGGTCGAAAAACTTGTATTTTGTGTTGATTTTGCATTTAATGAGCACCACCGCCTTGTGTTGTGAAGATCTCGATCTGCTGACACGGGCATCTGTTTGCATTTGTGCAGACTATTTGAATGGAAGAGTCGCTTTTCAGAAAGGTGGAATTATCTTTCTTAAAAAAACCTGTTTGCATGATGCACATTACTACTACTACTAATCAAAATAATTAACTAAAAACTACATTGAAAATAGATAAAATGCATTAAAAAAGACACAGATGGATAAAATTGAGGAAAAATACAATTATATTAACAATAGCAATAATAATAATAGTAATAATAATAATAAAATATAAATATAAAAAAGCTAAACTTAAAACCAGAGAAAATAAAAAAACACAGGTAAATAAAAATGACACTAAAAACTAGATGAAATGAATAAAAAACAAAAAAAAATGAATAAAATCAAGGAAAATACTAATAGACTAAAGAACAGATGAAGTAGATTAAAAAACAAATCATACAAAATAAAATTTAATAAATAAAAATAAAATAGAAAAAGAAGAACAACAACATTTTATGGCCTAAAAACGATAAGTTAATTATGAAATAATTGAAATAATCTCTATAAACCAAACTTAATCAAAAGTCTGGCTTAAAAGATAGATTTTGAAAGATTTCAACATTTTCAGCTGCTATCTTAAAAAAAGAAGAAGCTGTTTGCAGGATGCTCATTTGTTTATGTAAATCAAATAGACATCAGTTTTATATTGAGATTTGTTTTTATATATACATTGCCAGTTAAAAACTTGTTGCTTTGACATTAATTAACCGAAAATCACAAAAAGTTTATTTCTGTAAAGTTTAGAGGTGAAATCGTGGGTGAGATTTTTTATTTACTTCTTGCAATCAGTGCAAAAGTGATTTAAATCCTCCGTTATGTAAAACGCAGAGAGAGAAGAAGAAGTGAGGCGGCCTGCAGCAGCAGCAGCTCCACTGAAAGCAGCTTAAAGTCACGGAAGAACTGCAGCGTTGAACTTTCAGCGTCTCAGTCTGGTGGCCTTTACATGAACTTCTCTGCACTCTTTAACTTCCCACCCTCAATGTGACTTTCAGTGTGTCAGCGTTTCTCGCGGTGTCCCGTTTCAGCCCCCCCCCTCTCCGCCCGCAGCTCCTCCAACGGAGCCGACTTGGTTCAATCACAAAGGTCTCCGAGCCAAGATATTAACCAATTGGCTTTAATCCCTGGCCACTTAAGATAAAACCCTCAGGGGAGCAGCATCGACCTGAGCAGGATTATGTCGATCAATATCTCATTTCCATTCGTTTTACTGTCACAGAGGGACACATAATGAGCCGGGGGGGGCGGGGACACGTGACCAGCGGCACTCAGACGTGTTGAGTGACCTCGGGCATTCAGATAATGAAAAGTATCGGCCAATAATATCGGTCAAATTATATAGCAGTCAGGCTCTCTGTGAGAAACCAATAAAAATGTAATAGTTAGGTAAATAGTTAAATAAAAGCCTAACTAAAAACTAGATTAATTTTTTTTTTTTTTCAAATAAACAAAGACAAATAAAATCAGGGAAAAATGTATTACTACTACTACTACTAATAATAATAATAAGCTAATCAAAACTACATTAAAAATAGATTAAATGGATTAAAAACAAAAATAAAATATAGATTAATAAAATTTAGGAAAAATACAATAATGTTGTTGTTATTATATTATTATTATTAATAATAATAATAATAATAATAATAATAATAATAATAATGAGTTAAATAAAAGCCAAATTAAAAACTTATGATATATATTTTTTTAAATGAACAAAGACCAATAAAATCAGGGAAAAATGTATTAATATTACTACTAAACAATAAGTAAATTAAAACTACATAAAAAAATAGATGAAATGGATTAAAAACCCAAAAAACATAGACAAATAAAATTGAGGAAAAATAGAATATTATTATTACTATAATTATAATTATAATAATAATAATAATAATTATTATTATTATTATTAATAATAATAATAATAATAACAATAATATAGTTAAAAAACAAAAGACAAATAAAATCTGGATAAAAATTATATTAATTTTAACAATGATAATAATAATAATAATAATAAAACAACAGGTAAATAAAAACTACACTAAAAACTACATGAAATGGATAAAAAAAGTCAGGAAAACGTGACCAGCATACTCCTGTAGGCGTGTATTTAATAGTATTTAAAAGTGTCCTGAGAGAGAGAGAGTGTGTGGACTCACGGGGAAGGGCTGCTGCCAGCTGGCTCCCACTATGGAGGGTCTGATGATGGCGATGTTGAGCTTGTCCTGCTCCTGCTGCACCACGTACTCCGCCAGGGCTTTGGTGTAGGTGTAGGTGTTGGGCCGGTCGCTGATGAGCCGCGGCGTGATGTCACGCACCATGCCGTCATCCATCCACCTGCAGACACACACAGGGCTCGGTCAGTGACACGCAGAGGATCCAAATAAACAAGTCATTTGGTTTCCTGGTTAGGATTCCTTCAGTGCAAATCTTTCAGGAGGTTTGTACTGGGAGTCAAATTATCCACAGAGGTCTCCTCCGCTCCAAAACAAACCAACCAGGTGATAAAAACCAGTAAACATTTTGAATAAAGCAGTTTCATGTTAAAAATCATTGTTTCTCCAACACTGTTTGGCAGACGAGACGTCCCAGAAGGCTCTGAGCTGAGCTGCTGCTAACGTTTGTTCAGCTTGTTTCTCTAAAAAAAAATTAAGATCCAAACGTCTGATGACTAAAATTCTTAATGTGGTTTAAATATGTCATAAGACTGAAAAGTCTACTGTGAAAATAAGCCTTAAAACAGTATAAAAAGTCTAACAAAGCAGACGTGACGGTGATTTGAAGTGAAACAAACCATAATTTTGACTAAAATTACAGATTTATCTAGATTTGAAAACTGTTGAAAGCATAACTGCACAACTCAAAAAAATAAAATAAAACAAGAAAGTTCTTGTCAATTTTAGACATTTTAAAGTGGTAAAGTAACAGAGTTACAGACAGATGTGCACTCAAAAAATAAAAATAAAATACAAATACTCTCCCTGCATCTCCACTCTATTTTTCTTTTATTAAAGTGCCACCACTGGTATTCTGTTCTATAAACAGTCTATATTTAACACAGGAAATGTAGCTTCCTGTGAAGCAATATTTAATTTTCTGCAGCCTGTTTATGCTTTGTTATTTCCAGTGAATTTCAGTAATGGGTGAGGCTGATAATGAGACTGAATTTCCATTAAACAATTACCAGTCAGGGTCTTTTTTCTGAGAATTGGTGGTTGTGGGCAGTGGATGATCAGGGGGAGATAGCAGGTCAACAATAAATACTTGTTGTTCTCGTTAAAAATATCAAATAAAAAATGATTAAATTAATTCATTATTCATTTATTGAAACCTATTATGGTGTATAAACAACAAATACTGGGTAAGAACATTAGTGGTGGCTTTCTAAAGTCCAGTCCATAACCACTGAATTTTAGCTCTTCATTAAATGTAAGCCATAATCATTATAATTAGAAGAAATTACATCAATTAAGACATGAAATGTTTCATTCTGTGTGTAATGGATCTATATAATGTGTTATTTCCACTTTTTGAAATGAATTACTGACATAAATAAACTTTTCCATGATATTCTAAATCATTGAGATGCACCAGTATTTAACAAAGGAAACGTAGCTTCCAGTGAAGCAATATGTAATTTTCTGCAGCCCGTTTATGCTTTATCACTTCCAGTGAATTTCAGCATTGGGTGAGACTGATAATGAGACTGAATTTCCATTAAAATTTCACTTATTTCCATTTGTTCTATTTGAATCATTGAATAAATAAAAAGATTGGCACAGCGATTAAGGCTAAGACTGGATAACAAACTCAAAAAGCTCTTCTTTGGTCTTGTTCGTCTATCTTTAATCAGATAATTAGGAAACTCTGCCATCTTTTAGTAAGTTAAACTTTTAGTTGTTCTGAAAAAAGCGGATGCAACTTTTCAGGCGTGGCAGACAACTCGTCTCATGAAACCTTTTTGTACAGGTGCATCTCAATACATTAGAATATGATGGAAAAGTCCATTTCCAGTAGTTCAAGTCAAACAGTCCCAACCAAGTATTGAGTCATACAGATGACATATTTTTAAGAGGCATACATTTCCATATTAAACATACTTTTTAAAATTGTAAAATGTAAGCCATAATCATTATAATTAGAGGAAATTAAATAAATTAAGACATGAAATGTTTCATTCTGTGTGTAATGGATCTATATAATGTGTTATTTCCACCTTTTTAGTTGAATTACTGCCATAAATAAACTTTTCTATGATATTCTAATTCATTGAGATGCCCCTGTATATTTTCGACCTTCTGAAAAACGGCATGCTCATTCATCATATCCAAAACGACATGAATCAAACTGAACTGGAATTGATTTCTCCTCCCCCGGGGCACAGAAACCAACTCACTCAAGAGACTCGATGAGTTTCTTGGGCTCGACGGGCGGCGCGTAGATGACCTCGTCGATGTACTTGCGGTTGCAGTTTGCATAGGCGGTGGAGATGTGAACGAAGGCCTCGAGGTGGTGCATCTGCTGGGCCAGGCTGAGGAGCTGCTGCGTGGCAATCACATTCAGCTGCAGGGCGTGTCTGCCGGGGAGGAGAGAGAGAGAGATACGGTGTCAGACAGCCTGTGTGGGAGGAAGAGGGTGTGTGAATGGGTGTGTGTGTGGGAGGGAAGTGTTTGTGTGTGCTCCAGATTAACTGGTGTGTCAGGGAGAAGGCTTTGAGGGAGTGTGTGTGCACTTGCCAGACTGCTAATATCTCTGTTTGAGTGTGTTTGCTGACTACTGAGTGTTTCCATTCAAATGAGAATTTGCAGACTAGTAGGAATCTGCAGAAGATGTTTTTTTTTTTTTTAAGCCGGAGCAGAACGACACAACAGGACAGGATGGAGAACAGGAGGGGCAAACATCTGCTCTGCTCATAAACGTGTTAGTCTCATCATTATTTTCACTAAACTCAGCTCAAACCAACTCTTATCCAGGCGTAAGTACTTCACAAAACACTTGATGTAGAGCATGGGTCTCAAACTCGCGCCCCTCGGGCCAATTGCGGCCTTCGTGAAGATATTTTGTGGCCCCCACCTTGATATGAAAGTTTAATGTGAGTTTTATATGAATGGCACTTTACTGTGTTGTGTGTGGAAGGTCCCTTTATTTACTTTTTTTGGTAATTTTGTGTATTTAAAAAAAAAAATTGTGTCTATTGTGGTAATTTTGTGTCTTTTTTAAAATAATTTTGTCTTTTTTTTAGTAATTTTGTGTATTTCTTTGGTCATTTTGTGTCTTTTTAAAATATTTTTGTGTCTTTTTAAAATAAATTTGTGTCTTTTTTGGTAATTCTGTGTCTTTTTTTGGTCACAAACCAATTTACATTAAATATATATAAATAATAAAACTATTATTTAAATTTTTAAATTAATTCAATATAAATAAAGTAAATGCAAAACAGATACACATTCAAAGATGAGTATAAATAAATGAATAAAAAAGGGAAAATTAAATGGAAAAGCAAAAAAAGTTTGGGGAAATAAATAAGGAAAATAATGTATACATTTTATATACATAAATATAAAAAAAAAATGAAATTATAATTAGAACTAAACTCATTAATACACACAGTAGTATAGCATGTTCTGTACATGTAAGTCTAGCATTGCTATCAATCTAGATTCTGTCAATGTCCGTTAATTCTGATTAGAGAGGCGCAATTATTACAGACTTGAGAAAGTAAAGTGTGTTTCTCTGGGGGTAAAACACACACCAGCACAGTAAAGTTTCCCCCCATCGCTCTGTAAACCTGGTGTGTGCATTCAGCAGTGTGTCTCCGTCAGCTCTGCAGTGGAAGTGAAACAGCAAACAGAGTCCGTTTTTGCCCGAGGCGACAGCAAAGAAAAACCGAGGGTCAGTTTAAACAGACACTGTGAGATAGAGTGCTGCTCCTGCTCTGTGTGGGCGGTGCTCGTGAGGTGTGTGTGTGTGTGTGTGTGTGTGACAGGTAGATAGAGAGTGTGTGGTGGGCGATGGATCCACCGGCATGAATCAGATGTGGCGAGGTGGTGGCTGCTTGTTAGCGGCAGCAGCAAAGATAAATAGAAGCAAAGTGGTGGCAGTAATAGAGAGGCTGCTGGTGTTGGTAGTTATTAGAGGACGAGCGGCGTGTGCGTGGGCTCGTCTTCCGCCCACCGCCTTCTGGGAGCGCCGTGCAGGGCGTAACTCCGGCAGGGAAAGATGGACGCACCACTGTGCCCCCTCCCTGCATCTGACTCATCACCCATCTGTTTCTGCTGTGATGATTTAGATGCAACAGCTAGAGGATTGGAAAGCTCTGATCTGAACCACAAAGTGACACCTCAAAGGAGCATTTTATTAGTACAACTTTTTTTTTTTTACATGCTGAGTCTGATTTTGGTCATAATTTGTTATAATAATATTGTATTCACCAGATTTGTTACTCTGAGAACATTAAGAAAGCAAAGAAAAGTCAGAAAAAGTTAAAAAAAATATACAAAGTAATAAAAGTATCTGAAAACACCTCAGTGCCCTGCCATGTTAATTCAGTGATTCAGTTTGTGTAGTGTGTGTGTGTGTGTGTGTGCGTGTGCGTATATGTGTGTGCGTGTGAGTGAGTGTGGGTGTGCGGTGGATGCGTGGGTCTGTGTGTGTGTGTGTGTGTGTGTGTGTGTGTGTGGGGGGGGGGGGGGGGTACAGCACTTTGTGTTGCATTTATTGTATGAAAAGTGCTTTATAAATAAAGTTTGATTTGATTTGATTTGAAAACACATTTTTTTTATTTCTCATCTTTCCAATCTTCTTGTAAAACACTGAATGAATAAATGTTTTCAGAAATGTATGAAATAAATTGTGCAAAATTAAATACATTTGGGGAAATTAATAGGGAAAATATTATTTATTAAACAATAAAACTATTATTATTTAAAATTGAAAATTAATTTAAAAGAAATAAAGTAAACACCATATTAAGTATGTTTCTGATTTTGAAATGAATGATCTTTACGTGTGTATAAACCAGCTGAGACGTCAGCCCTGGTCTGAAACCTTTAATAGAGTCGTCTGATTTATGCCCCGGTGCTGCCAACGAGGCTGCCGGCCCGCTACACATGAGTAATGACTCCCAGAGATGATGGAGATGGGAGGGACGAGACAGAAACATGGGAGTGAGAGCTAAATGAAGCGGGGTGAAAAGAGAGAAAAAAAAAAGAGGGTGAAGGCCACTCAGGGAGAGAGATGGAAGGTGAAGCATGAGGACGAGACGGAGACAGCAGAGAGAGACGTGAAGCAGGAACAGATCAATATGAAGCTGAGAGCGTTGCACTGCAGCAGCTTTACTCTAACTGAGCCGTCACTCAAACCTAATCGCTGTCCCGCCTCCACAAGCAGTCAGACGCCACCTTAAACATGAATAATCTACATGAGGAGCCGTATAGATTCATAACTTTCCTCTCATATTCACTACTTTACCTCTCTTATTCACAATGCCTGCTTCTCCACACCAGGGGCGCCAATAAGTGGATAATTGCTTTTTTAACCCTCAGAAATCAAGGTCCATTTTCAAGCTTTTCCAGTATCTTACACCTGTTGTAAGTTGCATGTTTTAGATGAGTACTTACATACTAAAAGGGGGAGATTTCACTGAACCATACCAACAGCGATGGTATTACACTTTTAGGAGGAATGGTCTTCATTTCAGATAGGCTACTCATTATTTTTACATTGAACATGTGATTATCTATAGTCTATAGAGGAGTCTTCTGCAGAGGAGTCTGCAGAAGATGTTTTTTTTTTTTAAGCCGGAGCCGAACGACACAACAGGATGGAGAGACATGAAACCGAACAGGAGGAGCAAACATCTGCTCTGCTCATAAACGTGTTAGTCTCATCATTATTTTCACTAAACTCAGCTCAAACCAACTCTTATCCAGGCGTAAGTACTTCACAAAACACTTGATGTAGAGCATGGGTTTCAAACTCGCAGCTCGCAGGCCAATTGTGGCCCTCGTGACGATATTTTGTGGCCCCCACCTTGATATGAAAGTTTTATGTGGGTTTTATATGAATGGCACTTTACCGTGTTGTGTGTAGAAGGTCCCCTTAATTGCTTTTTTGGTGATTTTGTGTCTTCTTTTTATAATTGTGTCTTTTTTTAGTAATTTTGTGAATTTTTGGGTCATTTTGTGTCTTTTTAAAAAATATATTTTGTGCCTTTTTTGGTAATTCTGTGTATTTTTGGTCATTTTGTGTCTTTTTTTAAGTAATTTAGTTTTTTTTTCTGTCATTTTGTGTCTTTTTTTCTAATAGATATAGACATAGATATAGTCAGATTGCAAGAGATACAGTAAGAATTTCAAGCATTTACAAGCACTTTCCACTATCCAAAATGGATGCACTTTTTAAACCTTGAAAATACAACATTTAAAATCAAGCATTTTCAAGGATTTCAAGCACCCATACGAACCCTGAACTATCTATCTATCTATCTATCTATCTATCTATCTATCTATCTATCTATCTATCTATCTATCTATCTATCTATGTGTACAGTATGGAGTGTTATTCTATGACTTACAGGACAGACTCGATCAGCTGGAGCAGAGCACCAGCACATCATCCACAGAAGAAAAAAATAACTAGGTCACCATTATATATAATACACTGTCCCCCGCCGGGGTCCAATAGCAGCGCAGGAGCCGGCGGCCCGCGGCTGCAGCAGATGAGTGATGACACAACGTCCACACGGTTACATATGACAAGCTGGAAGCCGTCAGTGGTTGTAGTTCAGGCCTTATTATAGAAACCTTCTTCTGTTGCAATTCATTTCCACAAACAACACGCTTGTATCTAAAAATACTCAGCACTAATTAGGATCATTAGACTGTTTCTAAACCGTTGCATGTCTGGTTATTATCGTCTGAAACTGACATCTTCTGGGTTGATCAGACGAGCTTTTTGCACACAGCGTGGCTCCTTCTGTTGTCTGACAGATTGTCACGCTGCCCTGTAGGTGACTTTTACAAACGGTTCATTTCCCCACATCCCAATCTCCACTTCCTCTTTTCTCTGCAATCAAATAACTGTAAAAACACTGGATAAATAAATGCACCAATACATGTATGGAGAAAATAATACAAAATGATATAAGTTTGGGGAAATTAGTAGGGAAAGTAATTAAATTAATATTGATGTCTATGTCTAGTACCATCAGGTTGAATGCACTTATTGTAAGTTGCTTTGGACAAAAGCGTCTGCTAAATGACATGTAATGTAAAAAAAATGTAATGATTTAAAATAAATAAAGGCAATGCAAAATAAATATGTACATTTAAAAATGAGTAAAAATAAATGAAAAAATAAATAAAACAAGGGGAAAAATTTGGGGAAATCAATAGGGAAAATGATTTAATTAATAATACGTATATATAAATATTAAAACTATTATTATTTAAAGCAAAAAATGAATTCAAAATAAATGCAAAATAAATACATACATTTAAAGATGAGTTTACAATGGTAAAAATGGGGGTCCCTCAAGAAAAAGGTTGGGAATCACTGATTTAAAGCTTTGAATTATTGAGTAATTTATTTATTAGATACTGTATGTGTGGCCTAGAATGAATTATTCTTACAATTATATTTTTGTCAGTACTGCCCAGCCGAAATTAATACAAAGATAAATACAAAAAATATGCAAATTAAAACAGAATTGTCCACTTATGTCATATTTTATCATTTCTGGTCAATTTAAAGCTTTAAAAATGTATTAGTGAGTAGTTTATTTGTAATTTTATGAAATACTTGATGACATTTTTATATTGGCTAAATCAGTGAGGACGATGTGGCCTAGAATTAATTATTTTTACAATCATATTTTTGTCAGTACTGCCCAGCCGTATAAACAAATGTTCCTAATGGCTTTGAAGTTTCTATAAAAGTTGTCTCTGATCATCTGACCGGTCGTGTTTCTGACTCATTGTGTGTAAAATCAGATAAAAGTGCAGCCTGTGATCCCTTTGAAGTGACAACAGCAACTTCCTGCTGCTTCTATCAGACAGTTACGGGATGTTGTGTACGTTTCTGGTAAATTATTTGGTTCAGTGAAATGTTGCTGCATGTGTTTATCTGTGATGAGAGTGTTTAACTGTCAGGGGTGTGAGCCTCACTTGAGCGGCTCGTCGAAGCGGATGGTGGCGGCGCAGTGGAAGACGACGTGGATGCAGGCGGAGAGCTTCTCGACGTCCTCGGGGCTGATGGCGAGGCCCGGCTGCGTCAGCTCGCTGCTGATGGGGATGATCTTCTGGTGGAAGTCGGGGTTGTCCTCCCGCACGCGGTCGAAAAGCTGCCAGACAGAAAAAACACACGAGAGAAAGTTTACACGCCGACATCAGCAGCGTCCAAATAATAAAAAACGAAATGGTCCCCACCCCAACACTAACAATCACATGCATACACACACACACAGATACAGTTGAAACCAGAAGTTTACATACACTATATAAAAAGACACATATGCTTTTTTTCTCACTGTCTGACATGAAATCAGACACTTTTCCTGTTTTAGGTCCGATAGGATTACCAAAATTATTTATATTTGCTAAATGCCAGAATAATGAGAGAAGGATTTTTTTAGAAATTTTTTATTACTTTCTTTAAAGTCAGAAGTTTACATACACTAACATTATTATGCCTTGAAACAATTTGGGAAAGCCCAGATGATGCTGTCATGTCTTTGTTTAAGTTTATTTTAGTATATCCTATTATTTATTTATTATTTAAAAAAAAATTTTTTTTTGTATTTTTGTTGTATTTTTTTTTGTTTTGTTTGTTGTTTATTCCTTTTCTTTGAGATCCTCATTTGGGAAATATCAGTTTGCCTCGTATATATGTTTGTCTGTTTACCTTATGGTTTGTTATTTACTTTGTGAATATATACATCGAAAAAAGGGGGGGGGTGCAAGGTACAATATTGTAAAGAAAGCGAAATGACTGATTATTTTTGTGAAGGTAAGAAGCCTTGCAATAAAGTATCAAATAATAAAAAACGAAATGGTCCCCACCCCAACACTAACAATCACATGCATACACACACATACATGAACATGCATACATGCACCACCCCTTATTTTTCCATTAGTTGATTTTAGTATATCCTTTTATTTTTGTTATTTATTTATTTATTTTTTTGTAATTTTTTTGTTGTTTATTCCTTTTCTTTGAGATCTTCATTTGGGAAATACCAGTTTGCCTCCTATATATGTTTGTCTGTTTACCTTATGGTTTGTTATTTACTTTGTGAATATATACCTCGGGAAAATGCAAGGTACAATATTGTAAAGCAAACGAAATGACTGATTATTTCTGTGAAGGTACGAAGCCTTGCAATAAAGTAACAAATAATAAAAAACGACAGACTTAAATGCCACTTGTAATTACGGCCCGTATCGCAGCAGAGCCGGAGGGCAGATCAACTATAAAAGCTGACTCAAGCGTCGACAGCTAAACACTGAAATAGCTTCACAAGGAATGCAAATCATCTAAAGTCTAATGTGTTGCTTTGCATAAAACCCCTCAGGCAGAAAATCACCCACGTGTCCCAGTAAAGATTCACCCCCAGATTTGTTTCTGATCCAAAGTGTCCGTCAGGTTTTTATCTCACAAAGAGTAAAAGTGTCCTGACACAGAGGGGTCCCTCAACTGTGATTCAGTGTCCATCCTATAGGTCCAATAAACTTCTTCATGCTGAAAGCTTTAATAACTGGCTGTGGAGCTGAAATGATAAAGTCAAACTAATGAAAAGTTAGTAGTAAAAAACAAACATTTATTATAGCTAATATATATATGCTTTAGTTTCTGCATTTCTTCTAGTTTTTTTTTTTTTTACATAATTTGATGTTTATACATGATTAATCCATTGATCGGAAAGAGAGATTGACTGATAATGAATGACTGACTGATAACTGATAAAAAATAATTAATAATAAATGAAATAATAAATGAAATGATTGTTAATTTCAACCCTAACTACTGTAGTAGCAAGGGTGGGGTATACATAAGTACGGTTGGGCGATATGGCCAAAATCTTCTATCCCGATATGAGTTATTTCATATCTTAATAACAATATTTATCATAATAAATGATCATTTATCAATTATCAGGGCAGTCCGTGGCCTAGAGGTTAGGAATCCGGCTTAACTGGAGAGTCGCCGGTTTGAATCCCAGTACTGACAGGTCAAGGACTGAAGTGCCCTTGAGCAAGGTACATAACCCCCCTGCACAGCAAAGTATTAAATATACATTTTTTAGTACATGGGAGTTGCTGGTCTACCTGAAATTGGTTACTTTGTTTGTATTATTGTGTGACTTCAGAGTTTTAAAGGGTCAGTTTGGATGCAACGAAGACTCACACAACACAAACAAAGTAATCAACTGAGGCGGCGGCAGACGAGCAAATCCTGTGTTCTACAAGGTAAAATTACTCTTTATGTCAATGGAGTCTGGCAGATTTGGAGAGATCAAAGATACTAGTTCCCTGTGGAAAGGGCTGGGTGACAGCAAGGTAAAGTGGGAAAATATTCTAAATATAATGCACAAATAAACCGATATTGATGCTTAAGTACATTTTGCTGCAGCACAAGCCAACTTCAAAACTACAAATTATCCCTGTAAGAGAAGAATTTGTTGCACGGCCTTGTAGCCAAGACAGTAAGTCAATAATTGCTTTAATAAATGGAAATACAACTGTGTAAATGTTTGCACTGTGAAGGGCCTCTGCAGGTGCGACAGAGGTTGCACGTGTGCTACAGAGCAAGTGTTGCCGCCGGGGACCAATAACTTTTGTTTGTCTGTGGCGTACTCCCTGACGAATGTCCAAGAAGAGAAATGCACACCCTGTTGTATACATAACACTATCAGCGCCGCGCATACGTGCAACAATGAGGCTGAACATTTGCCTCTCCACGCTATAGATTCTGCACGATGCACCACGTGTGATATATACAAAGCCCCTCTTGTGTGATATTATTCCACCTGTTTACACTGCTGTTTGCTCACTGAGGGCTGCAGACGACATTCCAACATGGAGGGGGGAATAAGTCATCTAGATTTACCAGCTCATGTCTCACGCCGCCTGACACGCCGGTGCACCCTGCGGAGCTCTACGCACTGCAGGACTTTACCACCGCGTTATACTGGGAGACACTAACCAGAGGAAGCAGAGAAAGTCAGTCAGATGTCATGCAGCGTCACGGCTCTCTTTGTGCAGCTCCAATCAGGAGCCGCAAAAAGAGACGTGTTGCCAACATGGCGGATGTTTCCGGCAGAGTGGAGTGGCAGCTGTGCACAAAGACATTTTTACAGGGCTGATACTCAGAGATGGCATGAGGAGGAGAAAAAGAGGGTGAAAGAGAGGGGAAGTGAAGGGATTGGCATCAAAGTGTGTGCTCTGTGTGTTATGAAATTGCAGCTCTGTGTGCATGTGTGTGTGTGTGTGTGTGTGTGTGTGTGTGTGTGTCAGCTGTCCTAGTAAGCGGAGCACTCTTGCTGAAGAGGACAGATGTTGAATTAAACAGCTTCAAACAGCTGTTTATATTCATGTTCTGTATCCCCATCAATCTTCTGCTTCGTAATGCTGCTCTCCAAATACCCTGCACTGTACAGTATGTAATGTCATAACCCAGAACTGTTCCCAAATGGGGGAGGGGGATGCATGCAATAATTCTGCATGATGGTGCATTATGTAATGCAGAAATTATTTTTTTCCCTCCCTGTGCTCGAGGCCAACAGCTGGCAGTAACAGAGACCTACATTCTGCACAGTGGCAGCAGAAGAAGAGATCCAATGTGCAGCTTTCTCACTAAAATGTTTCCAAAAATACCAAAATCTGTATGTGTTTCATACTGTGTGATTCACCGTTGATGTCATGTTATGACCTCAGTTCAACTTCCTCTTGAGGGTGTGTAGCATGGCAACAAAAACAAACCAACCATATTTTGGCAGCCGTCCACAGACCACAGAACTTTGTGGGTTTGCTTGACAAGGAAGTCTAACGTGAACTCTTCTAATGGCTCTGATGTTTATGCGCCCTGTCACGTACCGTACCTGCCAGGGACCCGTCAGGGGAAAGACAAGTGTGACAACTTATGAAGAACACTGTCAGTCAAGATGAGCAACTTGACGAGGCCTTTTGGGGATCAGCCAGGTTTGATGCGCTTCACCAGACAAAAGTGTCACCTCGTCAAAGGAGGAAACCGTTCAGTGAGTCATTTGTGACATTTGTAACTGCTACTGACTCCTGCCCTGCAGACACGTTTTATAGCTGTGTATTACACATATGTAAAAATACTTACAAAATACAATTTAGAACATAAAACACCTGCCCCAGTTGTCACATTTTTTTAAACCTGCTGGGCAGAGTCTTGACCTGCCTCTGACTCGCTACTACTCATTTCCTTTGTTGGTTGGGTCGGTTAGGTTTCGACATGAGGAGTGATATTGGTTAGTTACGGTAAGAATATCAGAGTAAGCTTCCCATGTATTTCAGTTTAAGAAAGCCCTAATATCATAAGCTTCAAGCCTTGAACTAAGCCAACCAACTAAGACATTGTTAACAACCATTGACTTTGTATTGAATGAAGGAGCCTCTTCCATCTGTTAGCAAACAATAGAAAAGAGTCTAAAAGATGCTGTGTGGTGAAATGCACTACCAAAAGGGTAAAGAACCCATAACTAAGTTTTTAAATATGGTAAAACCGAAATAAAACTGAAACTGAACTTTTAAGAGGACAAAAGTGGATACAGACGTACGAAGATGTGAGACATCAGCAGTTACAATTGGGTCACTAAGTCATTGAACCAAAATCAGTTTTTAGCCCCTTTCAGACGTGACATTTACACTTCTGTGACATTTCGCCTACAGTCCGGCATAATGGAGGGCTCTGTACCATCTTCAGAGACAGTAACGGAGGTGTTACATTGGAGTGTTGTAGGTGGGATCAATTTGAACCTGCAGAACCGGCAAGACAGAAAATATGAGATGTATGTCATTTATGCGACCAACAATAACAAAGAAAGTGGATCCTATCATCAGAAACACGCCTGTAATAGAATCATGTTCAGCAAAATGCAGAAGAACTTAGCTTCAGTCTGTAGAATATCTGCTCTGTTACACACCACCAGCATCTTCTCCGACTTGGTTGTCTATTATACATATTTTTCTATATCCTTTCTATCGTGATGTTAGAAACAATATTTTACAGCCACTGGAGGGAACCAAAGAGGCACTGTTTTTCTATTGCACTTAAAGGACACATGTAGGGCTGGGCGATATGGCCAAAAATCTTCGATCCCGATAAAAATAATCTCATACCCCAATAACGATTGCTATAAAGCATTTTTTCTGGTTATTCGGCTAATAAATTGTTTCTATGATTTAGAGTCAAATTTATTGTCATTGCACAGCCAAATATGAAATAACTAAAGCTTGTTTCTGTATGCTCCATACTCAGTGTCAGTGAAGCAGCACGTCTATGGTTCACTCCAATCTACATCTAGATCTACAATGACGTAAACCTTGCACTAACGCAATCCCGCTGCTGATTTTTGACATTGTAATGCAAACATTATAGAAAAATATATACAAAACAAGCATTTTATATTGTTCAGGTGATATATATATATTATCATATTGCCCAGCCCTAATGCTTGTTGGTATCAAATTAGACTGTAATTTTGTGTCACAATATCTCAATATTTGCATTTATCACGATACAATGCCAATAAAAGAGGAAAAATTACTATATTGCCCAACCCTAGACACATGCTATATTTGGATATATATTGCTATTTAAATATGAAATTGCCTATATTACAATAGAAGATTTTGGCCGTATCGCCCAGCCCTAGTGCAGTGTATCCTGGTACATGTAGGCTCTGAGACCAGGAGAAACCAGCTCTCTTGGTCAATATTATCACTTACTGTACGACCAAACAAAACTCTGCTGTGCTCACTCTCTCTCCTCGACACACTACCAAACTAAAATAGCAGCACCAGTATCTACCAGCTGAGTATACACAGCCAAAAGAGATATTTGTGAAGCCCCTCTATGCCAAAGTTAAATTATAGAAGGACCCAGAAGGGAGAGAGAGCATCGGGGTCAGGAGGGTGAATGAGGCCGTAGAATGTGGGCTTCAGAGCGCTCTTTGTTACGGCACTAGCAGAGGATGGCATTGTGGGATTGTTTTGTAAAAAGGCTCTTTTCTCGTGCCAGCCTTCCATCGCTCGCATTTACCATCACACCCTCCTCCGACCCACGGGCTCCGCTGAGCAAACTGCCTTGTACAGGAATACAATAGTCCACCAGTTCGCATTTCCTCAATCCTCTGCGGTGATGTTTTTTTCCCCTCAGTGCAACCACAAGTGTTTCAGTAGCACATCTCGTGGTCAGTCAAACAAAGTTACGGCTTTGGAACAAGCACTGATAAAGGTCATCTATAAAGTCAGGTCCGGCTTGTACATGCAGCCATCATTCGTGCTCTCTCCCTGCACTGGACACTGCCATTTCTCCCCCCCCGAGGGCAATAAATCCTCCATCAAGAGTGCTTGAAGCAGCCGCTCTGTGGACTTTCACAGGAACCCAACACTAATGGCACTTTCCTTTCAGCACAGCAACCCGAGATGCCATTCAAGCTGCCTCTCTTCTCGCTAACTGCCCTTTAACTGGGCTCCACTCTTTTCACAGCCCCTTTTACACAGAGCTTCCCACCCCCGGAGAGAAAGGGATGACTGAGAGAAAAAGCAAGAAAGTGTTCCTTTTTTTCTGCATTGTCCCAAAAAATATTTATGGAAGCAAAATGTCAACTCTGCCTCGTCTTTTGCAGAGGGTCCTCGTGCATGAGGGGGGTCGGGACGGCACAGTGTGAAGCAGAGCTAATGATGGTCACGCTCTCTACACTTCACAGGTGCAGCTTCACTCCTTGACAGACTCGAGGTCACAGCAGCAGACTCTTGACTTCGGAAAAAAAAACCTTTTTTCCAAAAGTTAACAATAACTAAAACTCCTTTTGAAGCATTTTTGACAACGTACACTACAGCTCAAAAGTCTGTCTGTGTTGTTTTCCAGTGGAACTACTTTCTACTAAACAAAATAGTCCCTCTGTGTTATTTTAGGGGTAAAAAGACAGATTTTTGGAAATAGATGTGACTGTTAAGTGGCAGACTTTTTAGAAATACAGTCATGGAAAAATTATTATACCACCCTTGTTTTCTCCTTGCTTTCTTAAGGTACATTTGGTATATCAAACAAATGTACCTTTAGTTATAGTAGGCATTAAAATGAACAAGAAATTGAACAAAAAAGTGGTCTAATAATTTTTTCCATGACTTTAGATTCAAACTATCACTATCTATTTAACTATTTATTTACACTTCTACTTCACAAGATTTTAGGTTTAAGTATTGTACTTCCTACTAAAATCTTACTAAAATTGTAGCTGATATATATCGCCCACTTCTACTGAGGAAGGATCATTTTATTGCTTCTCAAATCTGCACAAAACAGTTTTCAGCTGTGCTAACATAATGCTCAGGTGTTTTAATGATCAATGAGCCTTTCAACACTATAAACTTGATTAACACAATGTGCCACTGGAACACAGGAGACAATATATAATAGATATTTCATAAGAAAATCAGCCGTTTTACCACATTAACAAATTGTGCCATTCCTTCAAAAATAAGGACATTTCTAAGTGACCCCAAACTTTTAAGCGGTAGTGTACTTTAGCATTAAATCTCAGACACCAGCGAGGCTTTTCTTTCTCGTGCAGAACTGACAAGGCTGCATACTAACGGAGGAAATGTTCAGGGAAGAGAGAGAGATGCGAGGAGTCTCATGGGAAACTGTGAAGAAGGACAGACATGTCTAACCCCCGGGGCTGTCAGCATATTAAGGAGAAGAAGGATTCATCTCCATCCCTGTCCCTGCTCCTGTTGCGGTGACCCAGTGGCATAAAAAACAGATTAAACCAGCAACAAAAGTCCCCAAACCTGCGTAAACTCTGTCTGCTGAACTGATTTAGAAACACTTTTTTCTCACTAATTAGCTTCAAAGTGTTGCTTATGCATTGTGTTACTGCTAGACGCCTCAAAAACTCCATGAAAATAGCAGAAAAAGGCAAACTTAAGCACCCCATTTGCTTGAATCGTTGCGGTTTATCTTGTGTTAAGCACCGTCCGTCTGCTAATAATGTTATATTTCAAGAGCGGTCCACTTAAGAGAGACAATGCCGACTATCTCTTCATTCAACTCGTTCAACCCTGAATCTCATGGTTTCTTAAGAGCTCAGGAGTGATCAAGCACCGTGGTGAGCAGCTCATCACAGCAAACTAATGAAAATGGAGGGTTTTTCTAATGTGGCTCCGGGCTATCGCTGTACACAACTCAATTGGAGAGATCGATATGAGCAGAGTAATATGGTTTCTGGGCGCGGCGTTCGGTATGCTGGTGGCATCGCATTCCAGTCTGTCAGACGGTGACCTCACGACGAGCCAAGGAGACTTTTATTACCCCGCACGAATCAGAAATAAAGAGTGAGTTTATGATGCAGGATTTCGTGTCCTCATAAGACGGTAAGAGGATTGGGAGGTGCGTCTTTGAGTGTGACACGGAGAGCTGGTTTTAAGATATTAGTCTTCTGAAGTCATTCAGAGTGTCAAAGCAACCAGGTGGTCCCACTGATGTCTCAAAAGACGTCATTTTTTTACTTAATCTGCATCTGAATTAGGGTTGCAAAATTCCGGGAATTAACGGGAATTTATGGGAATAAACAGGGAATTTACAAAATTGAAGGTTGGCCTTTAACAGGGACCTTAAATATAGTTGGGGGAATGTATATTTTAGCATAATCATGACTAAAACAACCAGATTTCATGCAAGTACACTTGAAAATCTACCAGTGTTGCCAACTCCTCAGTAAGGAAAGTAGCTATTGGCTGTCCGAAAGGTCGCTAGAAGTCGCCAAGTTACTTCATCACCTAATTTGCATAATTAACCATGTGCATATAACTGTAATGGACACTGTAGGAGAGAAGAATAACGTTGTAGGAAAGGCAAAAAAAGTGAGTAGAAACACCAGATAACACCAGAAAAAGTTGCTAGATTTGTCGCTAGTCGCTTTTAAAAAAAAATAGTCCCTAGAGGGGTCTGAATAGTCGCTAAATATAGCGACAAAGTCATTAAATTGGCAACACTGCTTACTGCAGGACTGCTGAGGCCACGCCCCATGGAGACCACACCCCTGTGGAGGCCACGCCCCCGACTGAGACCACGCCCGCTACATGCACTATGCCTTCCTCCATCACATGTTCAATTCATTTATGTTGAATTGGACTTTTTCAGGATTTTTAGAGGGTAATTTTACTTAATTTTTCAATGGGTGGGTTTGTGGGAAGATGATGATAATATTTGACTCAACATTCATGTTTTTGTTGTTCAATGAAATAATTGATTGTTCAATAAAATAATTAAATCTTGATAAAGTTCTACTTAGAAATAAATCTATTGAAATGTCATGGGGTTTTTTGGGATTTTGAATATTTCCAAAATCCCACAGCTTAACTTTCCATGGAAAGTTTCCGTAAATTTACCAAAAATGTTCCACCCCTTTGCAACCCTATCTGTCTGTCTGAATTGTTGCAGTTCTTCTGAAAACAAAAGCATGAGGGTAGTAGCGCTGCAGCTTTAAACTAAAGATTACACAAAAAGCTGTGATGAAATCTTGGGCAACCACAAAGAAACACATGGCCGGCCACCAAGAGCAAGAGTGTGAAACACTTCCATGACTCGTGGTTCGGACAAGAACAAACATGTCTCACAATGGAAACAGAGTGATTTTCTGTATCAGATTGAGTTTATCTGAAGACAGAGTGGCTGCCGGTTGTAATCTTGATGAACGTGATCCTCTCTGATATGGAGAGCGACGTCTCATCTGTCCAACCAACCTGCTGCCCCCTTTAGCAGCATTTCAATCATGACCCGATCAATAACACCCACATAAACACCTAAAGGCCGCATGGACAAGGAAATGTAAGCCATGTTTTCTAATACTTCCCTCTCCTTCCAGCTGTTTTCACACTACTGACCATCCTTTCTCAGTGAAGCCAACACTAAAACGCCCAAAGACAAACAAAGGAGCCTTAAAGTTGCTCTGCCCTCATGCTTTATTGAAATTTCCATTTGGTGTTCCCAAACGGCTCCAGATGGGTTTTTCCGCCCTTGTATAAAAAACGGCCCGAGAGTCAAACAGAGGGCAGATCCTGTCTAAAGGCATGGGGCTTCTACAGAGGAACATTATGATAACATGGCAAAAAAACTGTTCCTCCATAAAATGTTATAAAACAATCTTAAAATGCAATTTAATGCTGCTTTGAAACTGCATTTCCACATGTATTGATGTCCATTTATTCATGTTTTATATATGCATCTTTTTTGTTTTAAAGGTGCATCTCAATACATTAGAATATGATGGAAAAGTCAATTTCCAGTAGTTTAAGTCAAATAGCCCCAACCAAGTATTGCGTCATATAGATGGACATCAGAGGACAACATTTACATATTAAACAAACTTTTTATTATATTATATATATTTTTTGAGACACTGAATTTTAGGTCTTCATTGATTAAATTTAAGCCATAATCATTATTATTAGAAGAAATTAAATAAATTAAGACATGAAATGTTTCATTCTGTGTGTAATGGATCTATATAATGTGTTATTTCCACTTTTTGAATTGAATTACTGATATAAATGGACTTTTCTAATAACCGACAGCTATCTGATGTATAAAATTAAGTTACACTGTGCAGGAAACAGCTCTGATTGGCTCCAGATGCACTTGATCGTACAGTAGTTTAGATTTAGTTTAGATCTGCTTCGCAAAACAGAACAGAGCGTTATATGAATGGAATGATACATTTTATATATTGATATTGATTGTGGAAAGCCAAAATGTTGATTGTAATTAGGGCTTTATATCGATATGAAAGATATATTGATATATTTTTAAATGTGATATGGAATTAGACCATATTGCATATATCAACATAGTTCAATTTTTTTCTTTTTTTTATATATATAAATATTAGGATTTGTCATATTTAGTTCTTTTGTAATGTCTGTTATTCTTTTCTCATATAAATATACTTATTTCAGAAAAAGATTGGCCTATTTTATTTCATAGCCTATTTTTATTTAAGATATTTGTTTTATTCAAATGTGCACTTTATGGAGTTTTGATTTTTTTAAAAAGGTACTCCTGTTATTATACAGTATTTATGTTCACTTAAATAAACAGTTTCAATAAAACTACTTGTGACATGTCATACTTGGCTTTGACTTTGACTGAACATTTGCTCTCACTTTGCGATTAAAAATATTGGAATATATATCGGGATATGACTTTTGGTCCATATCGCCCAGCCCTAATTGTGATGAAAATTTGATTAATTGTGCAGCCATTATTAGATGCCATTTCACAGGGGTTTGAGCTGCAGAAAATCTGTGGAGCCATATGGATGGAGAGAGAGAGAGAGAGAGAGAGAGAGAGAGAGAGAGAGCTGGTGCTGTGGAGGCACTGGGCTGTGCTGCAACAGTCCCCTGAAGGTCTTAGTCCTGTCTACGCATGTCTCCGCTCCCTTAATGACTTCACCAGCGACGTTTAATGTGCTAATTTGTTTCATAAACTGGAGTTAATTTGCGGCCTAATTATACGCAAAAGCATTGGTTCCCCCTTGCCCTCCTCTCCGGGGAGGAGTAGGGTTATTGGTTGCCTCTCAGTCTGCATGCCAGCCCGGCCACAGCTGAGCAGCAAATGCCTCGCCGTGTGCCAGCCTGGCAGCCGTAAAATCTCCTCTAGAGTCCCCGTTTCTGCAGCAGTACAGTCACCTCGCTTGCTCTCATCTCTTAAAAAGTTGCTGTTTTGACAGAGCGTGCTTTAAACGCGCTGCCACACATTAACTGCAGGGTTTTAGCTCATGAGGTCTGAGTGGGTGCATGATGAGACAGCAGGGCGGCATGTTAAGATCGGTCTGCTCTTGCTTCAGGATCGAGAGAGGTTTAGATGCTTCAGGTGTGTCTCCGCTGACGGCTCCACAAGTGGAAACACAAACAGTGGAGATGCCTGTTGGAGCAGCGGGAATCGATGAATCTTGAATATTTTTACCGCTAGAGAGATCACCTGGCTCCTGGATGCAAACAGGAGGAAATCAATACGACGATGTAGTCATATTGGATCAGAGTGTGATAATGAGCGGAGGGCAGAACACCACAGAGCAGGGGGCAAGTCTGTGCAAACATCCTCTGAACCCACAACTGGAAAGGAACCACAAAGAATGGATTGTGGCTGATTGCACCATAATTTGCACATGAGTTGCAACTGCTGTCAAGGTTCCCTTCAAAAACAGACATTGCATGAATGATATTACAGTGCAAACATGCAATTTGCCCTCTTTTTGTGTCTGATTGCAATTGTCCATAGTGCACTTGAGGCTAATGCTTTGGTTGTGAGGGGTGAATCCCTGAATATACTCCCAAGCAGACATGCACCGATAGCTTTGTTTCAGTTGAGCCATGTAATGCAGACAGCACCAACATTTTCAAAGACGTTATTCCAACTTAATGTGAATTTTGCCAGCCTGCTACTACAGCTGGGCAATAATTCAATACAATCATTTATCGTCCTTCATTGGCATCATGTCGTGACACAAAATTACAGTCTAATTTGATACTAACAAGCACTACGGCTGGGCGACATGACAATATATATCACCTAAACAATATAAAAATGCTTGTTGTATATATTTTTCTCTACAGTCTAATGTATCACAATGTTAAAAAAAACAGCAGCCAAATTGCAGTAACATAAGGTTTAAGTCATTTATAAAAATGACAAAAGACAAACATAGGCTGTAGTTATATCATATAGACAATTTATTAACCGAATAACCAGAAAACATGCTTCAATCGTTATAAATATCGTTACTGATACATGAAATTACTTATATCAGGATAGAAGATTTTGGTCGTATCACCCATCCCTACCTGCTACTAATGAACTTAGTCGTGTATCCTCTCTTTGATTCAGATCAGCTCCACAATTTAATAAGGGAGAGTTTCATGATGATTTTATTGATATTGACATTGATACCGCTTATTTCAGGGACATTCTTATTGATACTAATCTGCAAACTTGGTGCAAAAAAGAAAGGCATGAAAATATATGAAAAGATTTAAGACTGCTTCTAGAGTGCCGCCAAATCTTTGCTGGTTCTTAACCAACCAACCAACCAACCAACCAACCAACCAACCAACCAACCAAACAACCAACCAACCGACCAACCGACCAACCAACCAAACAACCAAACAACCAACCAAACAACCAACCAACCAACCAACCAACCAACCGACCGACCGACCGACCGACCGACCAACCAACCAACCAACCAACCAACCAACCAACCAACCAACCAACCAAACAACCAAACAACCATCTATCTGTCTAAAAGGGATATTAGAGTATTAAGCTCCAGGAGCCTATTGATATTTCATTACTGACCAGTCAGGAACTGTTGCCAATTTATTAACAGTTCTCGATATCCATCTATCCCTAAATTTATTGGGATCTCCATCGGCTCACACCACATTGGACCAGTCATTTTTCTGTAATCCTGCTGACAAAGAGACTCGTTTTGGGAAGTTTCAAGTCCTTTTACTGACTCGGATCACTGACTCTCGGATGGTAAATTTAACAAATCTCTTTTTTTTAAAGTCATTTTGTTAATTTTAACCAGTGTGGCGCCCACAGTCCCGTGGCTGAGCTGCCTGTCACTAACAAATAAACAAGAGACTCAAACTTGAGGATGCATAGTTGAGTCGCAAACTAATCTTTTCTGTTTCGGGTCCTGACTGAGCTGATGCAACTGCCACGTGACAAGGAAACGTACTGAGACTGCTCATTAATCCCCAGTCATATAAAAGATTAGATCGAAGAGACAAACGGAGCTTAAAACATGAGCTCCTTGGTGGAGGTAACAGGGAGAACTTTTATCAGTCAAATCTAAAGTACTAGTTTATCAGCGACAACTGCAGATAAAATAGAAAACTAGTCGTGCAACTTTGCTTGTTCATGGATAAACTTGTACTGTACGTTACTGTGCAGAGGTTAAGAAATTATTCATGATAGGCATACTGGAAAAACAAACACGGCCTCTTGCAGAAGAAACATTGCTCAACTTGAAGATGGCAATCTGCACTTGGATCAATCTAACTCATACCAAGCCTTAATGAAGATGCGGGCGAGGCTTGTTTACTCTCAGCAGTGACATCACTATGACGTGGCTTTAGCTGGACTCTGATATGTCAGGCATGTTAAGTATGAAACTCTTTATAACCAACACGTCTGACTCTCAGTGACAAAGGGAGTGGTGGAAGGAGTGTTTTACCATAAGAAGGACTTTTCTCCTTACCGTAAAAATGATATAAGTACTAATGATTTTTTTTTGGGGGGGGGGGGGATTTACTGTTTAAATACAAGTTTTCACCATTGAAATAAACAATATTGTGCCACATAATTGACATGAAAATATCATACACATTAAAGAAAAAATCTTGTTTTAAAAAGTAATCAATGTCAGCTTGTTATTATGGTGACAGGATATTATTATTGCAGAATTTTATCTAATTTTTGGTCAAGGTTTGAGTTAACATTTTACTCTTAAAATTACACTTTTAACCACAGAAAAAAACACTGTTCTGCCATGTAATTAACATGAAAACACCATGCATTTTAACACTAAATGTGATTGCTAAGATTGCTGTGATTGCCACAATTTCACTTCTTTTCTTTTTCTTCCATATTTCTATTTATTTATCACTTCGACAGATCCCATTAATTTCCTATTGTTCACAGGAGATCCAGCCGTGTGTTGAATGATACGGCCTTAATCACGACTCAACCTCAACTTCATGCAACTGAACAGAGCAAATCGGACCTTCTTGGATTCTGGCACGTCTTTCTGTTTGTTTGCCAGATTTTGTGAATCTCCAACTTCATTTTGTATCACCATCATGTGTTTCAGCTGCCACACTGATCACTGAACAGCCACTAAAGCCATGATCAATAGTTGTTCAAACCATATGAGCAGTTCATGATACACACTGGAGCTGAACACTCTAAAAATAGCTCAAACGTCATTATACATGCACGTACTGTTAACGGTTGTAAAAAAAAAAAAAGGCAGCAGTTTTGTTGAATTTAAGCCACAAAACCACTGACCTAGGTTTAGTGCATGAAAAAATCCTGTTATAAAAGACAGTTTAAACAGTAAATAAATGTACGTAAATTAGGGCTGGGCAAGTTATACCAATATATTTTACTAAGAGGTATGTAGTGACAAAACCGCCATACTGATATATAATATCTTTTGATGTTGCCTTAACTTGTGACTGACTTGTTACAGCAGTTCGCTCCTCTCTGCACCCGACAGACACAAAGCATTCTCTGCTGCTCAGCTCCGCCTCTTTTGCGTGTACGTAGGCTTTTCCTGCGCACAACAATGCACTTTTCAACTTTTCAAAAAAAGCTATCGGACACGGTGCTGGTTAATAATGAACAAGAAAAAAATGGTTCTGTAATTTGGAGGTATTTCGGATTGCAAATCAAGAGCAACACAACGTTGTTTGCAAAACATGCCGCAAGCAAATTGCTTCAAAAGGTGAAAGATTTTGACTTTGATAAAGTCTTTAAATAAAACAGGTTGATGATGATTACTCGTGACGTTGAGTTAAAACTAAACACTTTGCATGTTTGGTTTAGAATACCAATATATATATCAGATATCACTATTCAGCCTACAAATACAAGGATATGAGTTTTGGTCCATATCGCCCAGCCCTAACGTAAATGCAAACATGACTATTGGAAGTGACATAGTTACAAAAAAACGTGATGCACAGAAGTTCTGAGATGTTTAAATTTCATGGGACTTCTACAGGTCAACCATGTGTCATATTTTGCTGACTGTACAAACGACCGTGGGGCCGTTTTCCAGTCTCATGGAGTAAACCTAACCCTGTCCTGGATTCTGCTTTGTAGACATATTCTCTGAGTGTCCTCCCTACTTGAAGCATTCCTCCTCCCACCTCTCCTCCACCCGGCTGTCATTTCTTGCAGCTCTGATCTTCAGCATGAAGACGCCGTGCGGGCTCTTAGCTGCTTCTAAAGCCCGCCGGTGTGTGGGAAAAGCACGCCACAGAGCAGGAGAGGGGCCCTGTGTACCCAGAGGCCTACTTGTATCAAGTGCCTGACATGCCATTCAGTGGCTGGCATGGCGGCCAGGCCTGCAGGCGTCCAAACATTTCCACTGAATCAAAGTAGCCTCCGCACAGACAGACAGACAGACAGACAGACAGACAGACAGACAGACAGACAGACAGACAGACAGACAGACAGACAGACAGAAAGTGCTTAAATGTCAGAGTCGGCGTGGTGGAGATGCACACAGACAATGAGATTCCTATCGGTCTGTCCCTCTCCTGCTCGGGGCAGCTCCCCTGATTGCATCCTTTGAAAAAAAAAAAAAACCCACCACGGGACAGATCTGATGGTCGTTACCTAGCAACAGGTGGTAAGAAAGATACTGGCCCGGCTTGAAGGATGTGCGGAGAGGCTACTCGAGAGACAGAAACGCCGTTCCCCTTCATGAATTATGCCGATTCTGAATAGAATAAAACTGACCTGAGGACTCGCATGAATACCAATTGGTACTTGAGGCTCGGTCATGGAAATTTAATGACATCACTTCTGAACGCGGGCCGAGCGTGAGTGAGTGAGTGAGTGTGTACTTGGCAGAGCATCAGGCGGTGTCCTGATAGCGGACACGATTAGAGCGATGCCAAATCCAATGGAAAATTGTTTGAGGGGGAGAAACTGCAAACAGTAGCAGCAGATAAATTATATGTCGATATCTGTGGTGATGAAGTGGGTTAAATACTGACAGGAATTTTTAGTACGATTGACCGACATCACGCTAATGGAGAGGTCTCTCTTACTGGAAGATCATTTACTTCACTGTTACACTCTTTGACCCAAAATACAAGGTGACTGAATTGATATGTTCACCCGTTTGTGAAAGATATTGAATGTTCAGATAGATCCAGAGTGAAAAAAACTGCCAAAACACTCTCATGCATACGGGCTTATCACTACAAAAGCTAAATGCATTCTATTAGTTTGGTAGAGTCCCAACATTGAAAGTATGGCTTGTGGAACTGATGGAAACTTCACTTTTTCTATTAAATTAGCTCCAAAGAACTTTAATTTTGTGTTGATTTTTAAAGCTCCTGTAAAAAAAAAAAAATCGACACAAGGACCAGACTGCCATTAGAATGCCATTTTTACGGCTGCAAGAACAAAATGACGTCATTTTGTTTTTGCTGCGAGAAAGAACCAATTTCTCTGTTCTTGACACATCATCTGGGCAGAACTTTTTTCTTGTGGCGTCCAAGAACTATTGTTTGACTGGTCAGAAATTTTAATTTGACATGTGCTGCAGTGGGAGGGCCCCATGAGAACTTCTGCGGTGGAGCTTCTTGTGAAGTACGAAATGTCCTTGCCACCTCAAGAACAAAAACAAATTTCTCTGTTCTTGTGGAGTATGTAAAGGGCTTTTAAATTGGCAAGACTGTTGGAGGCAGGATCAATGTGAACCAGAGGAGCCAGCAAGACAGAAAATATGTGACATACGTTATTTGTGCGACCAACACTCGGGTAATAAGAAAGGAAGTGGAGTGTTTCATCAGTAACACATCTCTCACTTGAGTCTGACAGTAATCGAATCATGTTCAGAAAAAGGCAGAAGAACTTTGCTTGAATCTCGAAAGCAAGAAACAGCGATTATTGTACACCTACTGCTGCTGCTTTGTTACACGCCACTACTGTCTCCTCCCACTTCATTCCTCCGGGTTACAATTTAAATGAACACCAATAATACGCCGTTGCAGAACCAGTATGAATATCCTATGGTGAAATGACGGCACAGCTCATTATGGAACTTTTGCAGCACTTTTGCAGAAACACGGAATAAAAAAGGTTCTGGTGTCTAAAGCCTGAGCTCCTCATCGTGATTTAAAAGCCTCCATTCACACCAACTGGTTTCCAGAATTCATTGCATGCTTGAAAAGCAACAATTCAGGTTTTAATTGACGGTGCCCCGAATGATTTTAAGAGTGCAACAAGAACAGGGCTGTCACTGTCAAATAAATGAATCCTTTGTAAAGAAAATTAGTTTGAACTAGGGCTGGGCAATAAATCAATACAATAATTTATCGCCTCTTGTTGGCATCATATTGTTTTAAAAACAGATATTTAGATATGTTGATACAAAATTACATTCCCTAATCGGATACTAACAAGTACTAGGGCTGGGTGATATGACAATATTTCTCACCTGAACAATAAAAAAATGCTTGTATATATTTTCTATAATGTTTGTATCGCAGTGGTAAAAAACAGTGACTTCGGAAAGGTTTACATTATTTAGATTACGCTTTACGTTCTGACCCTTGTAGGTGGGGGCTGTAGTTTTTTAAGACAATTTATTAACCAAATAACCAGAAAACATTCTATATCGTGATATATATTTTGGCCATATCGCCCAGCCCTAGTTTGAACTTATTTGAACATGTCTCATCCTGAGGCCTAAACAGAGGAGAGCAGTGAGAGCACACAGGAGGCAAAATATCTGAATATTAATTATTTGAGAAGCAATTATGAATTTGAGCACATCATAATAGTTTTGGTCAGTTAAAATGCCCATAAGATGACTCCCAAATCCCCCAAACGATGATATCACCGTCCTTTATGTTCCACTGCAGACATCGCCCGACCTTAATGCTCCAACAAGTTGCGTTACCTTTGAAAACATTCGAGACGAATGATCTACATGACACAGTTACTGGATGCTGTTAACCAAAGCTTTTATCCTCCCTGTTGTGTTTGTGACGCTCACCGGTGTCCGTTTTGTTACGAATACACTCGCAGGTTAAAAAGGAACAGTTTTCATTATCGCTGCTTCTTTTCTTCACTGAAAGCTGCAGCACAGGCTGAACATGCATTACAACAAAAAGGTGTTTATATAAAATAAAAAGAAGCCCTTTTCTCCGTCGCCCACTCTCTCTCCATTTCTGATGTGCAGAAATTACAGGGTGTTAACTGGCACTTTAGCAGCACTGTTGTGTCAGAGCGAACTAATTACATGGTGAGAGGTATTCTGTGAATCCTGGAAAAGGCTGAAGCTTCACGCTCACCTTGACAAGAAGGAGGAGGGGAATAAAAGAAACAAGGCAAATAAACACACAAGTGCTCGGAGAAAAAATTTAAGGACGGATTCTCAGACTAGCTAGCGGCGGAGCAGACTACAGTAATGAATGCGAGGTTCAATTGGAGCGGTAAAAATAGACGCTATTAAAAGCGAGACAGAGAAAGAGAAAGGGGAATACAGAGAAAGTGTGATTTTCTTTTTTTTCTTTTTTTTTTCTAGGTGTACTGACAGTTTGAGGCCAACAACAGCCAGGCAGAGCAGAGCAGCAGCTGCTTCTCAGCGCATCAATACGCACCCAGTGTCAATGCTTCGGCCCTCATTAAGTCCAAAATAGTTTGGAGGTTTTTTGTTGAGTCATGCTTTGCTGCTCGGCCTGATACAGCTGACGCCACATATTTGGATCCCCCAACCCCTCCCCATCCTCTCTCCTCTTCCTCCCTCAGGTTTCTTCTCCTTCACCTCCTTCTTTTCTCCCCTCACCTTCACTTCCTCTCATCAGGCTTTTCTTCCTCACCTCTTTCTCCTTAAACCATGCTGCCATCATTACCAGCCATCCTCTTTCCCGCCATACACCAGGTATCTTCAATAACACAGCTTACAGTTCTAGTTCGAGGTAGAGTTTGTGGGGTTAAATGAGGTAGCCGTGATTCCATTGAAGTTGAAGAAAATGTGAACTAGGGGTATTTCCAGCCGGTTTAGAGTGAATAATGAGTATTATTAGCTGTCTTGCTATGTCTTGTGTTTCTTGCACTTGCTTGATGTTTGGGTGTTAGCAACACTAGCCATGTAAATGTGAACTAAGGATATTTCCATCAGCTGGTTTAGAGCAAATAATGAGTAATATTAGCTAGCCTGTTATGTCTTCTGTTGCTGCACTTGCTTGATGTTTGGCTGTAAGCAACAGTAGCCGTGTTTCCATGAAAGTCAAAGGAAATGTGAACAGGGGACATTTCCATTAGCTGGTTTAGAGCGAATAATGAGTAATATTAGCTGGCTTGCTATGTCTTGTGTTGCTGCACTTAATTGATGGCTAGCATTTATCAACAGTAGCCTTGTTTCCAATAAAGTAGAAGAACATGTGAACTAGGGACATTTACAGCTGGTTTAGAGCAAATAATGAGTAATATTAGCTGACTTGCTATGTCTTGTGTTGCTGCACTTGCTTGATGTTTGGCTGTTAGCAACCCTAGCCGTGTTTCCATTAAAGTAGAAGCAAATGTGAACTAGGGACGTTACAATCAGCTGGTTTAGAGCGAATAATGAGTAATATTAGCTGGCTTGCTATGTCTTGTGTTTCTGCACTTGCGTGATGTCTGGCTGTTGCCAGCTTCATTTCCCCCCTGCGTTAACTGAATCAGAGCTGTCTGACGGCAAGGTACAGCAGCAAAAATATTCTAAATATAACGGATTATAAGGGGGCTAAAATCATTTAATTGCTGCCACAGTCCACAGGTACGCATCAGAGTAAAAAAACTCTCAATCAGACTCCTCATTTTGCTCTGCGACTCTTTGTGTCTCTGCGAAAAACTCACAGATTCTCCCGGGGTCACTGAGTTTGCGTCACCATGGCAACAGCAGCTGCTGCCGTAATGCACAGGCAAATTTCTGTTGCTCCGTACACACTCTTACAGCTCTGATGGCATTTTAACAACCCCTGCATTCGAGACATGATTTGAATCAACAGCCCACTAGTCAAAACATCCAAACACGCTGAATGTCACCTGGTTTAACGGGCCCAGGAGAGCTGCTGCTGTGACGCTTTAACAGGAGCACTAACTAAACAAACGCCTCCCTTTTTCATTACTAATTGACTGCTGTGTTTTAAATTATTATAAGACCTCTTGCGATGCCTGTGTGTTTTAGCTCCCACTGGGGAACTACACGAACCAGAGTCGATTTTGATTCAAACAGCAACACAATAAAGACTGAAGGAATAAAACACAGTGAGATGTCTTTATACTCCTTTGTACAGCTTTCTCATCCATTACCTTTTCCCTACTTCCAGCCCTTTTATGTTATTCATATAATCTTATTTCAGACAAATAAAAAAACAACACACAAAATGAAAAAACACTGAAATGTCTAAAAACGAGTAGGATGAAGTTTTAACTCCTACCTGCTACATATTTGTACATCTCATGTCTTATTGTTTCTTCTTTGCTTATTGTTTCTTCTTTGCTGCAAACATTATGACTGATATAAAACTATCAACAAAGATTCACCTGTAATATTTATATTTCTGGTGGATCATATATATATAAATCCAGCCATTTTACATTATATACACATCTATCTATCACTCAGACTTTATTTGTATATAATAAAATAAAATAAATAAATATAAAATATATATATATATATATATAATAGTAATGATAATAATAATAATCATTGTCATTACATCATAAAACCTAATTAAAGACTACAGTAAAAATAAGTGAATATATAGCTATTAAAGCTCTATTAAAAGTCAGACTAGAACAATAAAAAATTAAATTAAATAAAACAAATGGATACTATAAATAATACAAAATAGATAATAACCATTATAAAACAGTATTATTATTATTATTATTATTATTATTATTACATCATAAAAACCTGATTAAGGACTATTCTAACAATAAAATAATTAATATAAAGCTAATAAAGCTCTATTAAAAGTCAGTCTAAAACAATATAAAAATTAAATTAAATAAAACAAATGGATACTATAAATAAATACAAAATAGATAATAACCATTATAAAACAGTAATAGTAATATTATTATTATTATTGTTATTACCATCATATAAACCTGATTAAGGACTATTCTAACAATAAAATAATTAATATAAAGCTAATACAGCTCTATTAAAAGTCAGACTAAAACAATAAAAAAATAAAAAATAAAATATAGATAGATAGATAGATAGATAGATAGATAGATAGATAGATAGATAGATAGATAGATAGATAGATAGATAGATAGATAGATAGATAGATAGATAGATAGATAGATAAAACTCATGACTAAACAAGTAGGTCTTGAGTTTGCGTTTAAAAATATCAACATCTACCTATACCAAAAATAAACATATGAATTAAAAGGGAAACAATCTCCCTACTATCCATCCATACCATACATACTACTATATTTTCCAATATTTATAAAGTATCAAAACGCTCAATCCATGGAGAAATGCACATTACACATTTAGAAACTAAGCGTTCAAATCTGCAAAAACTTCAAATCCCAAACAAACCCTACCAGAGAAGGCATTTGTATTTATTTTATTCCCCTGCTGGAGTGTGTTCGCGTTAAATAAAAAGAGCATTAATGTAAACGTTTTGTGGTCCATATTTAATGTTTATATTTTTAATAATGCATGAGTGTAGAGGGTTCCCTGTGCAGTTTACAGCTTCAGCTCTCTGAGGATCTCTTTCACATCCAAGCAAAACTGATATAGTGTATATATATTTAATGGAAATGAATATTACAGTAGACGGTGGTCTGCATGCCCCCAGTTTGGAGAAGCAGGAAGGAGGAAATAAGTTTAAGTGTACACTTTATTTAGAGTATTTTCACTGCTTTACCTCACTGTCAGACAGCTCTGTTTGAGTTTAAATGGGTGGAACTGAAGCTAATATCTGTGTCCTCTTTAAAGTCACCAGACTCCATTGACAAATTCAGTAATTTTATCCTGCAGAACACAGGAGTTGCTCGTCTACGACTGCCTTCATCTGTGAGTTTGTTTGTTTTATTGTGCAATTTTGTTGTATCAGAACTAACCCTTTAAAGACCAAAGTAAGACAACAACACAATTAAACAAATAACTGAGACAGCAGTAGACCAGCAACTCATGTGTTCTGCAAGGTAAAATTACTGTTTTGGTAAATGGAGTCTGGTAGGTTGAAGAAGGCATAAAATACTATACTAACTACTACTATACTAAAATGTTCAAGACATTTATTGTGTCATAAAAAAATCCTTAAAAAATGTCATTACATAGCATGTCCGAAAATGAAAGAAAAACGTCAAACTTAAGTTTGTTGAGAATTTTTTAAATGCCCTGAAATGCTTACAATGGTCTTATTTTACTCTGATGATACATGTAGTAGTGTCTAAAAATGACAGAAAAACATCATATTATGAGATGTTCAAAAAAAATGTCTGAAAATGCTTTAAAAAGCCCAATAATAGTCTGTTGATACATGTAGTAGTATAGTTTATCAAATAATGACAGAAAAACACTGTATTATTATGTCCAAAATCTGAAAAAAGTCATACTATAGCATGTCTATCTTTGTCAAAAATGGTCAGATTTTAAAATGTCTGAAAATGCTTTAAAAAGCCTTATTATAGTCTGTTGATACATGTAGTAGTATAGTTTAACCAAAAATGACAGAAAAACACCTTTTCATGAAACGTCCAAAATTTGAAAAAAAGTCATACATTTGTCAAAAATTGTCAAATTTTAAAATGCCCCAAATGCTTCAAATGGCTTAATTATAGTATATATATATATAGTCTGTTGATAGATATTAGATCATAATATCATCAGATATGACAAAAAACACCATATTATTAAATGTAAAAAAAAAGAAGTCATTGTCGTATGTCGATTTTTGTCAAAAAATTGGTAAATTTTAATTATAGTCTGTTGATACATATTAGATCATAATTTGGCCAGAAATGAAAAAACAACAAGAAAAACACCATGTTATGGGATGTCCCACCTATTCACAGCTGTCTGACAGCAAGGTAAAGCAGTAAAAATATCCTAAATATATTTTAAACTCAGTATAAATTGAATTGAATTGAGATCCTTTGAATCATGATCCAGTCTCCTACTAGTTAATGTGTTTTATTATTCTAAGAGATCTCCATGGTGACCACTGAGCTCTTACCTTGCAGGTCATCATGTCGCTGACCCTCTGCTGCATGGACTGGCCGGCCTTGGGTCTGACCAGCAGGTAGAGGGCTCTGACCTCGGGGCAGGACCTCAGCAGCTTCTCCACCAGCACCTTCCCCATGAAGCCCGTGGCTCCCGTGATCAGCACGTTCTTGCCGGCGTAGTACTCCGGTATGGACGCCATGCTGCTGCTGCTGCTGCTGCTGCCCGCCGCGCCGCCGCTGATGTCCGTCAGTCTGCTCTGTGCGTCTGGCGCCTGCTCTCCCAACCCGTCCAGGTCTCGCTCTTCAGACAGCTCCTGCACAGGAAGAAGCAGCAGGAGGAGAAGGAGGAGGGTGAGTGTGAGAGGGCTGGAAGGTTTAAATACGGTATCAGGAAGAACTCAGAGTTTAAAGTGATGAAATCTGAACTGTGAATCACACTGATGTTGCCATGAAGGCTTCAGTTCAGTGGTGTTATCTCTCTGTTCTGACCTTCAAACAGCCAGACGAAACATGCAACTAGTATGCAAATTACATGAATATTCATCAGGCGGACAGAGAGAGGGGGCAAAGTTCAGGGGCGATCTGATGTCAGCTGGTGTGTGTGTGAGTGTCCACACTCTGAAAAGACATTTATAGGCTGCTTTGTTGCAGCTATAAAGATGAGCTTTGCTTGTAATGTCTAACAAACACTAAAATCCCAAAGAAAGGGCTCAGCAACATGGCTTGAAAATAAAATAAAAATCTCAGATTTACAATTAAAATCTTTTAAAAAAAAAAAAAAATAAATCAAAAACCCTACAAAAGACAAAGGAAATATTAAACTTTTTTGTTTTATTTTAACAATAAAAATGGGCCAAAATTCTAACTTTTACCCAGAAAATCACACATGAAATGAATTTTCATTTTAAAACCACTAATTCAACTTAATGAATAGAATCCCAAAGATGACGACAGATATTTTCCAGTCACACAAATGAATTAATTTGTTAAGAAAATGATCATTATTATAAATGGCTAATAAAGAAAAAGAATTGTTACCTAATAATAATTGCTTCATAATGGCACAGAAATCCTTGAGAAGTGGGATCAACTGAGCAGATCTCATAGTTGTATATGCCCCTGATCTCAAATATGTCTCGGTTATTTTGAAGGAGAGTGGAATGGAGACATAATTGAGATCTCCTCAGTTGATCCCACTTCTCAAGTTTTGCTCAAGTGGTTTTTTCAACTCAACCTCCTTTGTCTTAGTGATGTCTTTGTCTCTTTTTAGCTTATCTCTTGCTCCTAATGGTCCCTTAGGAGAAGTAATTCAGAAACAAATGATCACAGAATGATACGAATATGAGAAGCTCAAACTGATCTCAGAGACGAGATTGAGCAACACATGAGCAACTCATTTTTCCTACCAACAACAGGTAAGTACCTCATACAACCCAAAACCACCAGAGGGAAACATGAACAACACACTCTCACTTTCACACACACACTCCTCTGGGTGGGACACGGTGACCTTACAGCTCTGTCCTGCACAATCAGACGACCCAAACCAAACCACAGCAGTACAGGATGTTCAGACACAATCACTGTACATGACGATGAAACCACTGCACTATCTCCTATCTGCTGCTGAAGTAATGCGACAACACTTTAACCCTCTATGGTACCAAGTGTTCCCTCAGGCAACATTCACATTTTTGGCCTGTCAAATTTCTACAATGCATGATTTTGAGTGATGCAATACTTTAAAAAAGAGAGAAGAGTATAGGGAACCAATAGCAATGCTTTAATTTGTCACATGACCTCCTGGAGGCCATATTGAAACCCTATTTTGCAGACTTTTCCTAAGGAAACAGCTTTGCCATTTTGCGCCACAAAAGAAATCACTCAAAAAGAGAAAAAAAACATAATTTTCTGGCCCTTTTCCATCTGGAAAATATATATTCCTACTGATAGGTGAGTAAACCTTCATTTCTGATAGTTTCATACACTTAGACTGTTCAAGACATTCATTTCAATGGGTCGTTGGTTCAATGGTACAATGTTGCCTTCAGGCAACATTCAGACAAGAAACTGGTTAAAAAAGTTCCTTTTATAATGTTTTTTAATTGAATATGTTATATATTGTACCCTGTTGAAGCTATTGAATCTTTTACACGTGTTTATTAAATAATTTATGTCAAAATTAATTGTAAAAACTTGTTTTTTGTTGTACAATGTTGTCTATGAGCAACAAACCCCAAAAATTAAAAAAATACTAATAATAATGATAAAATTTCTTCAGATTATGTTAATTTAGTCTATTTTAAGACAAAAAAACACATATTTTCTTCCTAACTGTCACCATAATGCATACCATAGAGTGTTAACCTTGTTATTGGAGACGTTTCATGACATTTTTCAGCCTTTGTTTGTTTGTGTAATCTCTCTCATTCCACAAGGTCTTTTTCTGTGGTTGTGTTTGAGTTGCACGATGAAGAGATTTACATGGCGTTGGACCCAAACATCAGCTGCAGGCGTCGCCGGTTAGCCACAACATTTACACAACAACCTCCAGCCACTGAACGAGACACACACACACACACAAACACCTGCTGCCGCCTGCTGAGACGCACGTTGACTCAAGATAAAGCGACCCTGACTTGCACTCTGTGTCACTCTTCCTTGACGGCGTCTCGGCCGCCCTCATTCTGTGGCACCTTAATTGGATCAATTGCTGCTCTAATGGTGGCGCTCTAATGGACTGTGTCTGCTTATTTGGGCCAATTCGATACAATAAATCAGGAGCTGCGTTTGCTGCTTTAGCAGTGGCAGACGGCCAGGTCCTACAGGGGCCTGATTAGGACAGAGACACCAGAGAGAGGCTGATGAGGCTTCAGCTGCTGGTCATTAGCTCACACACTCACACACACACACACACACACAGACACACACACTCTGCTCCCAGTGTGCATCGACTGTTCACTGAGCGTCTGCAGGCAGAAGGAGAACGGTTCAGCAAGCAGATCTTTCCGTTTTCCTGTCGACTTAATGACGACAGAGTTTCCAGATTGCTCAAAATTTGTGTTAAACAGTCATTTGGTCACCTGGGGAGGCTGCACACTGTAAAACCAAACTTGTAGCTAAACTGTTTTTTGCTGTTGTTTTTTAAATTGTGATCACTAATTTCTTTGAGCATCCTAAAAAGCGCTCTATAAATAAAATGTTTTATTATTATTATTATTTTTATTATTATTATTTTTAGTGTTTAACCTAAGGTTTCCACTTACAGAGAAGTTCACCTCCATGATTGACGTATTTTGCAATGTCTTAGTTACCAACAGTATTTTTTTTCTTTTTCCAGAAGGAATTAACCCTGTGTGGCTTTATTATAAAATCATAAAAGATTATAAAAATCCAAATTACAATTATTTTTGGTGAATATAGAGATCATGATTACTTAATGACTTTGGAAATATCTATATAATATAATAAATAATATTATGGAAATATCATGTGTTTATTGCAAAAATAATATATTTTAACAGTAGATTTTTTAAAACTAAAATAAAATTATATTTATATATATATATTATTATAATTTAACTGAAAAAAACAAATGAATGTATATATATATATGCATATATGTATTATTATATATGTATTACTATATATGTATTACACACACAGACACACACACACACACACACACCACACACACACACACACACACACACACACACACACACACACACACACACATTTAAATGAGCAATAAAAACAATTGAACAGTTGATAACAGTTGAATTATCAAGAAAAAAAAGAAGCACCACAGCTTCTTTGTAACAATTTGGCTTCATACATACAAGAAAAAGACGACCATAATGTATTTCAATGCAGCTTTTAGTTTTATTTATTTGACAGCTATAGGGTGCTGCCAAACATTTTTACTGCCAAACCCCCACAGAGCTAACAATACTACAGCCGGCATTTATAGCCACAAGTGGGTGCATGGGAAGTTTCTCACAGCAGGATTGTTATGGCTGCAGAAAAGTCCCGTGTAGATGAATCAACAGGCATTAATATGAAAACAGGCGACAAATCAGTGTGAGGCTGTTTTATCACAGTGCCCTTAAATCAACATGTCATAGGAATCTAATCCAGCAGCTTCTGTGAAAGAGAATCAGCAGAGGCCACACGATACGATTTTATCGTACCCAGCTCTATTCTGTGGTGGGAATATTACCAAAAAATTAAAATATATGATCTAAGATAGCAGTTTGGGGAAGACAAAAAGTGAACTTGTTAAAAGCCACATTGTGGTTGCAAACACCACAAGAGTATTTTTAACAGAGGCAGCACAGCTTATCTCTCACTATATGGCTTCAGAAAAAAGGCGCTTTATTGGGATTTTATTGCTTTTTTGTGTTTTATTTCATCCTATGGCCAAACATTAACAGTTTGAGACTTTGTCCTTATTAACTTTAGACAATAACTGAGCCGTCATGTGGCTCCAGCTGTGTTTTCTCTCTGCAGCTCTGTGATCAAAGCACGGTGTTGGATCGATGTGTGGGCTGAAACGCTATAAACTACGCCACCAGTGCTACTCATTTGCCTCTTAGAGACTGTTTGACAGCTTCCTGTCTCTGGTTGGCATCATCTTTTTCTTTCCCTGAACCAATCCCAGGAGCAGGGCGCACCCAGTCCTGGCTAACATTTGCCTGTTAAAATAAAAAAAGGGCTGATGGGATGCTTACTTTTAACATTCTGGCAGCAACAGCGCATCCTTTAGCCAACGCTGACGCTCGATCAGCACTTTTAGTGACTCAGTGGAGCTTGTGATTTGTACACAAGATGAGTTTTTCCCCCTGTCTGCTTCTTTCATCCTCTCTCCTGGGCTGCTGCAGATTCCCGGCATGTCTGCCCAAAGACAGAAGACGGAAAACCAAATCCTCCTGAGCCAAACGTGGCCCAGATAACAAAAACAATCTTGTATTTACTTGCTTCCTCTTCCATGCTGCTGTCTGTGCTTGCAATATTGAATTACACTCCCTTAAACACACAGAGAGAAATGTGTGTGTGTGTGTTTGATTTAGTCTTTGCAGTGGAAAAGATGCATCACAGAAACTGAAGCTTTCAAGTCCACTGAGCTTTACATTTACACCAGTTCTGACGGATTACTTTAATCCTTTTTATCTGGATCTATAACTTACAGACAAGGCAATATCGTGCAGATTTACTACTCTGTACTGTACGCACAGACACCAAAATAAAAAAGGTCAGTCAAGGTCTTCTGCTGAGGCCCCTGACATTCCTGCTTTGTGCTCCAGAGATTCCCTGTGGACACAAGGACAAGAGCAGGGGGGCTGAAAGTCACTACGGATTAACGCCTGACAATGGAAATGTTCCTGCAGCTGGAAAAGTGCTGGAATGGACGCGCACATCCCAGATTCATGGCACCAAATAGACACACACACACACACACACACACACACACACACACACACTGCTGCATTCTTCTGAGGTTGGACAGCTCCACCTCCAGTGTCCCACTCAGTGTCAGTGAGGCTGATAATGTCCAGCCGCCTCCTGCTGCAGGCCAACATGGAAACTGGAGCTAAACTAGTTATAGCAAGAAGTCTTTTTCTGTACGAACACAAATCCTCAAGTTTTTACTGGCTGGTTTATGTAAGTATGGCAAAAATCAGAATTAGGATAATTTTGGTAAATATTGAAATCAAAATTATAAAAAAAGGAAAAAAAATCCCTTTTCTTGAACTTAAAATTAAATCATCAGAAATAATAAATTAAAAAAATTAAAAAATACATAAATATTAGGATTATTTTGGTAAATATTGAAATCACAATTATTTAAAAAAAAAAACCAAGCCCTTTTCTTGAACTTGGTGTTAAATAAACTGAAAAAAATGTGATTATTTTGGTAAATATTAAAATCACAATTATTTTTAAAAAAATCATAGAAAAAACAAGCCCTTTGCTTGAACCAAAAATTAAATCAACATAAATAAAAAAATAAAAAAGGATAAATAAATAGAATTTGAAAATGTATATATTATATATATACACATTTAAAATTAAATTAAATTTGATCAAAATAAATAAGTTAAACTATCCTGTAGTGCATGCCATAACCTATTAAAAACTAATTAAAAAACATCAATAAATATGTTGGGGTTAGCTGACTCCTTAGCATACTCTGCTTTATCATCTATTTTACTCTAAATTGGACCATAACTTACAAAATTAACATCATGTTGTATTGAAGAAGACTTGAATTTAGTGATTGAGACTAAAAAACCCATTAGAAAAATGTTTACTGAGGTGACAAATCCAGTGAGAAGTACGGTCTAATTCTCACAGATGTGTGTACATTTTGATTTCTTTCTGCAGCCAGTGGAGTCGCCCCCTGCTGGCCATTAGAAAGAATGCAGGTTTAAGAAACTTCAGCTTCACTTTTCAGGCTCGCAGGATAAAACAAGAGCAACAATGTGTAACAGAATGCAGCCTAATAATCATTTCATCTCAATTACCTTGTTTTAATAACTGGTGAAAGCCAAAATCATAAAGAAATTAAGCTAACTGTTGCTTAACAGCCCCGCCCCAGCATTTACTGGGACTGGTTATAATTTTACTTTTATCAATACGGCTGCTTGACAGTATTTTATAATTGTCCTTGTCAAACAGGACAAGCGGAATAAAGCTCGGATGATGTGTGTCAGCATTAACCTTGTTGTGCTGTCACTGATGAATAAGTCCTTTTTACAGTCTGTATTATGACTTGAAAAGAAAAGTCAAAGCACTGAGCAGCAAGGACGAGCACTAAAACCTTAAGGGACCGGCTTCTCAGGTTATGATGCCATCTTGACAAAGTACCGCGTCTTGTCCAAAGTCACTCGGGGTCATTTGAAAAACAGAGTTTGGAGATGCTGGAGGCCTCAGGATGTAACGCTGCTGCACTCTGGCCTTATTCTGTGTTTCCTTTTCTTCTGACTGAGGGTTTTTCTGTGTTTTTCCTCAAAGCCTCTCTCCCCGGGAGGTCCTCGCTGTTTGTCGGAGGCTGGTTGTTTTAAGCCGCAGCTCTGCAGTCCTTCTGCTGCCTCCGGCCTTTCCTCACACAACCCCTCTATTAGTGGGTCAGTCGAGTGCTGCTGGAGACGCGGGCAAAAATCGAGCTCTACAGCTGCACACTGGCTGAGACCATTATAAATGGACAAAAGCCGACAGAGGTGGGAGGGGAGGTGAGGGAGGGAGTGTGGGAAAAATAGAAAGGGCGAAATGCTGCAAAATGCAGCCAATAATTAAAGCAGCATTAGTCAAGTTGAATGTCAGCGCCAGGCAAAACAAAGGGAAAGTCAGTCCCTTTACCAAATAACACAGTGCCAACATGGTCAAAAAAAAGGGAAATAAATAAAACCCTGAAAAGCTGAGTTGAGTGTACAACCACTACGGGCAGTCGTTTTTACATCCCAGCGCCAACATGGACACCTCTGAAAAGAAAAGGTCCAACGGGTGAACTACAGGAGACAGGAGGGTTTCAGGCACCGAACAAGTCTCATCTTATCCAAGACTCCCAGAATGGAAAACACCACTAACAGTGTGTCTATACAGGAAGTGAAGAGAGAGCAGCATAAGTGCTCCGTCTACATAGGATGCTTTTCAGGCGCATCATGCTGTTAACAGTGATGCCTGGGAGTTAATTTCCCACTCATTTTAGTTTAAGACAACCCTTATATCATAAGCTTTAAGCCTAAACTAAACCAACCAACTAAGCAAGTCACGAGACATTGTTAACATCCATTGACTTTGTATTGAAAGAAGGAGCCTCATTGTCGATTCCACCTGTTAGCGAACAATAGAAAAATGTCTAAAAGATCCTGTGTGGTGAAATGCACTACCAACAAGGTAAAGAACCCATTACTAAGTTTTTAAAAATCTGGTAAAACTAAAATCAAACTGAACTTTTAAGAGGACAGGCCAAGCGGAATCCATTACATGAACAGCTGACTCCTTAGCAAACTCCATTTTACTCTAAATTGGACCATAACTTTCAAAATGAACATCATGTTGTATTGAAGAAGACTTGAATTTAGTGATTAAGACTAAAAAAAACATTAGAAAAATGTTTACTGAGGTAATAAATCAAGCGAGAAGTAGGGTCATATTCTCACAGACGTGCGTACATTTTGATTTTTATTCAGCCAATGTAGTCGCACCCTGCTGGTCGTTAGAAAAAAAATGCAGGTTTAAGGTGCTTCAGTTTCACTTTTCAGACTGTCGCAGATTGTCGCGAGGATAAAACAAGAGCAACAATGTAAAACAGAATGCAGCCTAATAATAATTTTATCTCAAGTATCTTGTTTTACCAAACGTTGAACGACAAAATCGTAATGAAATTAAGCAAAACGTAGAAAAACTTTCCTTATGTATGTCGAGTGTGGCGCTGTCTCTGTACCAGTGCACAAAAACAAAACAATAAATCTCTCATCTCTTTATTCCTCCTGATTGCCAGACATGGTATGAAATACTTTAATGATGATGAACTTTGGCGGTCATCCCAAATTCATAGAACTAAGTTACATCTGTAACCTTAATTTTTAGAATTGAAAACATCACAAAGACAATATATCTAATGCCCAAACTAGGAAACTATTTTTTTTGTAAATATACACAGATTCTGACTTTGATGCACTTTGTTTTTACACAGCATCTGACTTTTCTGGAACTGGGGTTGTAACTGGACTCCTTGATTCATTAGATGATTGGGATTTCACTTCCAGGGAGCCACTGTTGAGCTCTGCGGAGTTGTAGGTCATCCCCCGTTTTTGGAACGATGAGTTCCTTCCGCAAACGGAAGCAGCTATGGCTGAGATAAGAGAGGAAATGAGTAAGCCTCTGGTGGGGTAATGACCTGATCATGAGATTAGATTAATAAAATATATTAGCTCCTGGAGAAAGAGAGCCGAGTGACTTTATTACAACTAGCACTCGAGAAAAAGTGATAAAACTTGTCAAAGTGATAATTCGCCAAGCTCTGCATCTGTTAGTTACTGACAGTGGTAACAGAGGCTGAAAGATGCATCACTATTAAACATTTTCCTCCACTCGGACTCCCCCGCTCCGGTATGTGAGGTTGTGACATTGACCTTTACACAAACCCACGTAATTGCACGGCACTTTTAAGGGCTCTTATCCCAGATTGCATTACAGCACAAAAACCAGCAGGTCTTCTCTTCCACTTCATTTTTTTTCCCAAGCAGCTAAAGGCTAATCTAATTAGAATTAATTATATTAGCTGTGGGCTTCGAGGATTTAAGCAGTGTCTCTTTAATTTAATCTTTTTTTTAAAACCACAGGCACGAAGGTTGTTGCTCTCTATCAGATATCCGTCCACGGGACATTCAGTGTGTGTGAGGAAGAGCTTATGTTTCCGTGTTTGCATACTCGTGCACCGGTGCATTGTCCACATTATGTCTGACGGCGGAGGGATTCTGTAATTACACCACCGTCTCTGAGTGACAGAGCCTCTCGGTGCTGTGGTGTCAGTTTACGCCTGGCTCAGACCCAGACTGCCACTCGTATCTCCTGAGTGCTGCAGCCAGGACAAGAGGTCATGAACCCACGCTGTAGTCATCATGGTACGAATCCCACGTGCATCACTTTCTTTTTTTTCTTCAAACAGAAGGCAGAAGAAAAAACAGGAGGGCTGGATAAGGTCAGCTAACATCACAGACAGCTCGTCACACAGGGGGTTTGAGCAATGCTGACTAATATTAAAGCCAGAGAGAAGAAAACAAACAAAACAAAACACAGTGATATTCAGCCCAGAATCCTTGATATTATTTCCATGGCATGGTACAGCATGGCTCTACTCAACTTGCCCCCTTTTTTTTAGGTTTTCCATTAGCAAAAGTTGTGCATAGTACCTCATACATGCTACTTTTTTTGGTACCACCTTGGTCGAGGTTTCAAGCGAAGTGAGCCGAGACTGGAAGGTGGAGTTAAAACACTGCAGAGAACTGATTGGTCAGAAAGAATCGTCACTAGAGTATGATGGGACATTGTGCAAAAAGGTGTTTTAAGATTTTAAGAGCACTTTCACAATCCAAAGATAAGTCTGTTTCCACTGAACTTTGGTGCAGTTAAATCCTTCTTATGGTTCATTTGGTCGCTTGTGAGCACTCCAATCGTACTCTGGGGCGGACCAAAACAACCGTCTGAGACCACCCTAGTGTGGTTCGATTGCATTGTGATCAGAAGCCGACCGAATTACAGGAAATGAACCAAAATGCAGCTGATTGTGGGCGAGCTGTGGGAGGATTTTGTGAGATTTACACAGAGCGACAGATACAACATGACCTAAAGGACTGACTTGGACTTGGCCGAAGAACACGGACAGGAGTTACTGAATAAAGTCCACAAAAACAATGACGTTTATAAAATCATTCAAGATCAACCGGATGAGAAAGGATTTGTGTGCACGATAGATCAGTGCATGCAATTCATGGTGCATTCGGCTCTATGTTACTTTGTTTATTTCTGTGTTTACATTTTCCACCGACAACTTTCAAACCAATAAAAATTAATACTGTGAGTATATTTCCAGCTCTCTGCCTTCGTACACACCCGTCCGCAATTTTTTTTTAGATTTGGTCCGCTTACATGCATGCACTGTGAAAGCAAAACCAGACTAAAAAAAACGAACCAAAGGCATCAGTTTCACTCTCATTCGGACTAACCAAATGGATGTGGGTTGTATAAGCACCCCCTTAAATAGCCGAACCACCACCAACTGCAGCCACAATTTCCTTTATTCACTCAACCGAGATTTTAAAAACAGCAGCCTACAAACTGTGCCATACAATTGACAGTGACAAGTGATTTTTCACACAACTAATCGATTAACTGATACAATAATCGACTGATGCAGCCCTGCTACAGAGTAAGAAAACTTGAACTGGCACTTAGAGGTGTGGCTTTGCAATTCTTACAAATGACAAGACGCCCACTTCCACTCCCAGCTGCAGAGCCCAGCGGTCTTTTATGATTCATTTGAAGCCATTACCACGGCAGCTTTCAGCAGCCTGACACACTCACATGTAGACACGGAGCGATGATGGGAACAGGCCTTACTTGGCGAGGCGGTTTCAACTCCTTATCGTAGAAACAGAAAGAGGCCGGGGCAAAAGGCCACAGCTGCCCTGTCACTTATCCTGCAGGCTCATTTTCCCTTATGTGGAGAAAGGCATGGGTCAGGATATCACTGAGAGGATTCCTCGAAGGTGCTTTCACTGCAAACAGGTTCACTGAACACTCTGACCGAGATCCCTAAACATTATCGAACTTCAGTGGCAGCATCCAAATTAACTTTCTCTAAAGTTTCCTGGAAAGTAATGCAGTTTTGTCCTGCTTTTAGGGAATGTAGGGCAAAAAGAAAAAGTATATATATACGTTTTTGCATGTTCAGCTGACTTCCTGTGCACGGATCAAAGACTTTAGTTCGCACTGACAGTTAGTTGGAATTAATGAACTAGAGGCCAATTAACTGGATACCAATCCACAAGTTTCCACTTCCCATTAATTAGCACCAAATTTAATTATTAGGAAACTTCCTTGGAAATAATTTGGAAAGTACAAACCTAGAAAATAAAGAGCTAAAACTGGTGCATACATTTCCATTTTGTATTTGTATTCTTTTCTATTTGCACTGTTTACTTACAGTATGACCACTTAGTTAAAGCTGGAAATAGACCAAAATAACCCAAGTAGTATTCAAACTTCAACAGTCAAACAAAACCTGCTTTCAATACTTGTTGCACCCAGATCAAGAAGAAATCTCATCATCTTGGACTTTGAGAAACTGGGATAAACATTTTTTTTTACTATTTTCTGACATTTTTTAGACCGAGAAAATATTCGTTGAGGTTTTTACATTAGTCTCAGGTCGGAAGATTAAACCTGTTAAAACGTTTGCATGCATTTTATATAGATTTGCTATGCCATGATATAAATGGTAAATAGACTGCACTTGTATAGCACTTTTCTAGTCTTATTGACCACTCAAAGTGCTTTAACACTACAGAAGGTGCTCATTCACCCATTCACACACACATTCATACTGGAGGCTGAGGCGACATGGTGCCACCTGCCACCATCAGGATTCCATTCACACAACGATGAACACAGCATCTGGAGCAATTTGGCGTTCAGTATCTTGCCCAAGGATGCTTCACACATGGCATGTAGGCTGCTGCCATCAGTGGGCGATCGCTCTACCATCAAACATTATATATCTGAGAAAATGTTGTTATCAATATTGTGACACTAACACCACAATCACTCACCATAGGTTGCTTAATAATTGAGGACGCTCTCCTCTTAATCCAAGCGTCGCACATGTTATAGTCACATTCATATGCATGAGTGTAAAACCAAACCCTTCACCACACAGCTTCTTGTAATTCATGACATGTCCGTGAGTTTGAACAACAACCAGCTCGCATGCATGGAAACCAATATCTGTGACTGAGTCATTTAATCAGGTATCCGCTGCAAAGATAGATTACAGCGAACATGCAACACGAAGAGTAAGGCACTAATTCACACACACACACACACACACACACACACACACACACACACACACACACCTGTGCTGCTATCAGCCAGGATGATAATTAATGACACAGGAGCTCTGGCATCAATTGGTGAGCTGTTTAAGTATCTCATCCTTCCATGTTTCTATCTATCCATCCTTCCATCCATCCGTCTATCCATCCTTGCTTCCATCCATCCAACCATCCATCCGTCCATCCTTCCATCCGTCTATCCATCCATCCATCCGTCAGTCTGTCCATCCATCCATTCACCCATTTATTCGTCCATCCATCCATCCGTCAGTCCATCTATCCAGTCATCCATCCATCCATCTGTCCATCCATACAACCATCAATCCATTCACCCATTTATTCGTCCATCCATCCACCTGCCCATCCATCCGTCCGTCCGTCCGTCCGTCCGTTCGTCCATCTATACAGTCATCCATCCATCCGTCCATCTGTCCGTCCATACAACCATTCATCCATCCATCCATCCATGCGTCCATCCGTCCATACAACCATTCATCCATCCATCCATCCATCCATCCATCCGTCCGTCCGTCTATCCATCCTTGCTTCCACCCATCCATCCATCCATCCGTCCAGTATGCAGATTAGAGCTGAAGTGGAAAACACACTGCTGTTTTCAAGCACAAGAGGCATGAACGTCCACAGATTATTTCAGATTTCCCGCTGCTAGTGGACAGATTAGAACACACTACACCATCATAATCCATTTGTTGCTGGTGGAAGTGACTACAGGAAACACCCTCCTGCTCACCCCAGTAGAGTTGCGATAGCAAACAAACAAACTCTCCAGACGAGACGGCCGACCTTTAAAAACATGCAGAGGGGTTGTTGCTGCCAGTTTCTGTGAATGGACGACAAATAGATCAGTGCCAGGAGGACGAGGTTGCCGATGCGGGAGAGTGTGTGTGTGTGTGTGTGTGTGTGTGTTTGTGTGTTTCAGGGAAAAGAGGATGGAATCAGCTTTGGCTGTCTGCTGGGTACAAGGCGAGGCAGAGAGATTAGAAGAAAGGCTGCTCTCTTCCTGGGTTTGGAGTGAGGATGTGGTCTCGCAGGGGCCACTTAGAGCCGTACCTGAGGGGACTGATGTGGTCCAGAACTCTGGTAAATGGTGACTTTTTATTGGGTCAGTGTGGGGAGATGCTTTTATGCCTCACTTGAACATGAATACCTTGGAAGTGGCAAGAAGTGGATGATGACAAGACTTTTATTCTTTCACAGAAAAGTCATTAATAATGCCGCAACTAATGATTTCTTTCCACATCAATTTATTCTGTCTCCGAAAGTCAATTATAAATGTCACAGTGTTCCCAAAGCCTTGTAAAAGCTCATTTTGCTCATTTTTGATAAAACCCCAAAAGCAAAACAGAGAAAAGCAGCAAATCTTCACATTTGAAAAGCTGAAACTAGCAAAATATTTCTGAGGATCTTCTCAGAATTCTTACATCAACAACTTTTCAAATTACATTTAGCAACTTAAGAGCCAGAAATGTTTCTCATGGGTTGGTGGAGACTATTCCCGAGCTAAAAGTGTACACATTACACAGATTACGATACCAGAACAATTAAAGTGATACCAAAACCAAAACAGTGCTTCACTTCATACTTTTTTTGCCTGAATAGAAACATTCAGTTGAGTGAATGCCACCACCACTCCTCCACATCAAAATTCATTTTACACCCACAAACTAGGGCTGGGCGATATGGCCAAAAATCTTCCTGATATAGGTCATTTCAGATCTCAATAACGATATACATCACAATATAGAATGTTTTCTGGTTATTCTGTTAATAAATTGTCTATATGAAATAGCTACATGAAAAAGCCTATTTTTGCATGCTCCATAATATTGTTTTGGCAAAACAGAACTTCTATGGTTCCTCCTGCTTTGCCACCTGCAACGATCAGAACGTAAATTACGTAAACCTTGGCTTAACAAAATTCAGCCGCTGTTGTTTTACATTGGGACACAAACATTATATAAAAATATATACATCAAGCATTTTTATATTGTTTAGGGGATATATATTGTCTCGGGTTGTCAAAAGTATCGATACTCAAAAAAGTATCGATACTAAAACGTTGCAGTTTCTTTTTGCACAATTGTTTTTTATTGTAAATATTTAAGCTGTGGTTCTGTTAATTTTTACATGTTGAATTTTTCTTGTTAATAAAAGTATTTCTGTTAAATCTTAGGGTCTTTGTTTTTATCCTGGTGGTATCGAAAATGGTATCGAGTATCGAATATTTTCCTGAGTATCGGTATCGAGTTGAAAATTTTAGTATCGTGACAACCCTACTATTGTCATATCGCCGCGCCCTAGTGCCGTTATTAGCAAATTAGACAATGACATTTTGTATCACAAGATCTCAATATTTGATTTTATCATGATGTGATGCCAATGAAAGACGATACATTTTTGTAGTGAATTATTGCCCAGCCCTTCCACAAATTCATGACATGCTGAACTGCCAATGGCGTCAATTAAGCCGCACTTGTCAAAAAATGTTACTTTACACAGCATGGAGAGAAGACCACAGCATGGTTGTTCTCTGCCAAACTTCTAGTTTGTCCTGTCTTATATATCACAAGATGCTTGCATGCACAACAGACTTATTGTACTGAGACAACAAAAGAAAGGCGTAAACCAAACAGCCAAAACATTCCTTCCCTCAGGACACAACTGCAGTCAAACGTTGACAATTCAACTGCTGCTCCACTGGCGTGAAGTCTTGTACAAACACCCTCACCAAAACAGCCTAAATTAAATAAATATTTATAAATATATAAGGAATGCCCTGCTTAACCTGCTGCCCCCACGACCCGGCCCCGGATAAGCGGAGGAAAATGGATGGATGGCATTTTTTCACACCTGCCTAAGACTTTTGCACAGTTCTGTATATGTATTTATATATTTAATATTGACATAAAGAGTATTCCGTAATCTTAATCAGTGTCTTTTATGAGTCATTTGAATATCTTTGGATTTTAGGACTGCTTGTCAGAGTAGAAATTTCACAAAATATTTATTGATGAAATCATTTAATTAATGTGCTCATTTGATGGAGGGCAAACTAATAGAGTCTTCATAACCTCTTTGATAGTTTAACCCTCTGGAGTCCATGAAAGTGTCGGAGCACGACTTCTTCATGACTTCTTCACGACTTCTTCACAACTTAAAAACGAAGCATGGAGCCCTGCTGTCAGCTTTTCTCTAAAGTTCTGGCTTTTCCAAAAGTTTCCATGTCCAATCTAGTGTGTCAACTCTTTTTCTACAACGGTTAAAATCACCACAACAAGTATAGTAACATGATTTTACTTATTTTGAAGAGATTTTGCAGTGTGCATTCAGCATTTTTAATGTAATATTTTTTGTTTACTGTTTTTTTGTGTGTCAGAATAAAGTCAAAAAGCAACAAAATAGCCCCAAACTCCAAAGGGTTAAAGCAAAGGAAGTTGACAAATTTGAACCAAAATCTCTTGGACTTCAGAGGTTTAAAAAAATGCATCAGACATTTTCAAATGTGAGAATTTGCTGTTTTTTGTTACTGTAAGTTAGATATTGTTTGGATTATTCAAGCAAAATAAAAAAATTAAACTTTTTATTCAACACTTGCCACACCAATCACACGTCCCAATAAACCGAAATACCCTTGTGAGTATTGGACTGAGACAACTCAGATGGACAGAAACATGACATCAAATGAACGCTAATGGTGTCTGCTGGATCTGTAACGAGGCGACTCTTTGCCTGAACAACTTTATATGGTTACAGCTTGTTTATCAATTATTCAAATATTGAAAAAAAAAAGAAAGTTTCCCCCTAATTGCTTTTAGCACAACCCAAATCTCAAAGCAAATCTTGACCTGCACAGCAAATACACAAGTCGGATAAAAGGCCATACAGTCAATAAGATCTTGCGAAAAGATTTTAACAAACACCAGATAAAAACGAGGCTATTTACTGTCTTTGATCCTCTTTTAACAAAAACGCTTCACGGTTCACTTCAAAGCAGCCTGGGAGTGGCTGCCTTTATCTGCTCTGTGCCCGGCCGATACTGTGAAGCTTTGTGCCGCCTGCAGCGAGGATACAGTCACAATGAGCTCCCGCTCCCTCGTTTCTGTTCGAACTAATCAGCCGGCGAGTGAGAGGAAACACCCTGCTAGATATTTATGCTCAGGGAAAGAAGAGACAGAGGAAACGATGCATAGCCTTGGCTGGCGGCCACGGGGAGCATGCATAGGATTGCTGGGCGTTCATCCAAAAAAGTCCCAGACGCAGACAGCCAGGTTGGGCCGCTTTGACATCTCTAATGGGGTCCAAGACAAACATCACTCCAAATTAGCCCCAGAGGCTTCTCCCACTTAGACAGAACCTTGAGCTGCGACGTAAAGGACGTACAGAATGAGAAGAGGAAGGTAAACTTTTCCTCCTAAAGCAACCAAACATGATGACAGCCTGGAGCATGAGCGGCCTGCAGCCCAGTCAGATGCACTGTAAAACCTAATGTTGCTTGTTTGTTATCATAACTCATTTTTCCTTTTCAATACAACAAAGATTTGTGTAAAAAGCCATTTAACTTAAAATATTGAGTCGAATTGTAAGATTAATTTGAGTTAACTCCATTGTCTTTGTTGTCTTGACATAAAATTATTTTGCAGCATGGACACTCAAATATTTAAGTTGAAGCAACAAGTTGGGTTTTACAGTGTGCAGCCTCATCACAGCAGGATGCAGGAACCTTTTGAGGAGGTGAACCAGGACGCACAAGAGTAAATTCCTGCTGTATTTATTAAGCATGCATGACAGATCCTGTGACAGCAGGAGCAGCTTTAAGTGGCTCAGAGTCCGGCCATAGCAAGGTCAATAATGAAGAGAATACATTATATGTGAGGTATGACCTCTGCAGTAATATGGAGAGGATTAAAGCAACAGTCAGTCAGTCTCTTTTTATTAATTAACTCATAAGAACCAAGAACCAACAAGTGGACCACATAGAACACATTTATGATGTTTTTTTTAAATACTACCCCTAAATGTCAAAGATCTGTGATGTGACATATGTGTCACATTGGGTGTTTATGGTATTTATTTTTATGATATTTCTTATTTTAATATAAATATTATATAATTTGCCTTTTTCTCTGCATCTCCACAACATATATTAAAAGTGTGCCATTAATAGTGCTATTAGTGCTAATAGTGCTAGAAATTATTTTTCAGATTTGTTTTTAAGTAACAAAATAATAATAAATACAAACAAATAAACTCTAATAGGGTTAAATGAGATAAAGGACACCCTATTAATGGATTAGAATTGCTAAATGGGTATAAAACCTTGCCTAGTTACAAAAAATAAGCTTTTTGAAATTAGCTTTTTTTCACATTTCATACACATATTTTGGAGAAGTCACATGACCACCACACCAGGGTGTTGAGTATGTGTTGATTAGGGATTTAATGAGTTATGGTGAAGCATAAAGCTGAATATATGAGATTATAGAAGATTTAAAGTGTTTGTTACAACAATGTCACCGTGGGTTCTTATGGGTTAAAGACCACACAAAAAGGAGACTTTAGCTTCATAGAGAACTGTCACTTCAAGGAAAAAAGTCAAATTTAATTCATGCTGAGGGATGGTTGACCAATAATTGATCAACAGTAAAATGATCTATACATATGACACTACATAAAGTGTTGTTTTTATGATTTTATGATTTTCTGTGTATACATGCATATTTTATTTTGTGCAGGCAGTGCATTTTATTTATTTTTATTTTATTATATTTTTATTATATTTTATGTTATTGTATTTTTATCATTTTATTGTCTACTTATCTTTTTTACTGTGATTTTATTGTGTTATCTATTTATTGTGTTTAACTTTTTGTGCGGCACTTTGGAAACCCTGTGTTTGCTATAAACGTGCTATATAAATAAAGTGGATTGGATTGGAAAGTGGATTTTTATACAGGTGCATCTCAATAAATTAGAATATGATGGAAAAGTCAAATAGCCCCAACCAAGTATTGAGTCATATAGATGGACATACTTTTCAGAGGTCAACATTTCCATATTAAACATAGTTTTTAAAATTGGTCTTTTGTAATATTCACATTTTTTGAGACACTGAATTTTAGGTCTTCATTAAATGTAAGAAAGATAACTGCCACAAAAACCGTTGTAAATAGGGACAGCAAAACACAAAATGTGCACCACAAATGAATATTAGTTGCATTAAATGTTATTTAAATATTGCTGTTACAGTCAGAGTGGAACCAGATGACATCTGTTACAATACAATGACTGTGGGTTGAAGAAAAGTTTGACGAAAACGCGTCAACATCTCAAACAAATAGTATCTTAATTAGACAAAATAAAAAGGTCTAAAAATGGCAACCATATTGTCAGTTTTTGGGATGCAATTTATATCCTGCACTGATTTTATGAACAGTTTTATTGTGTTTGCAGAACTCTAACAGGCACCACTCTGACGTAATGTGTTGTGACAAATTGTTGTTTTGGGAGAACAAATTATTGTTTTTTGTCTTTTTTCCCGTCCTCTGTTGACTGTTCTGTGTCGTAGCTGTTCAGTTGTGGGCGGCTGATTACACATCAGCTGAATCACTTCTCCAGAACAGTAAAGCCTTCATGTACTGACGTTTGTTTAGATAGAACAAGACACAAATTACAGCCTTGAGGCCACAGTGTGATTTACCTGCATGCTGAGTTGCATTAATTCTCAGATTTGCGTAACAGTGGAGGCTGTATCGGGTTACAACGCCCAGATTACTGTAACTGAGAAAGTGATGTCGCAACAACTGCCAGCTCTTCACTGTGAAACGTTCACTTACAAAGTTATTGCTACATGAGGTCAAACAGGCGACCAGAAGTATATCCTAATCTAGCATCAGTATAGGTGAACCAATATTTACTGTTCTGGTTGGTGTGAGCAGGAAGTGTTGAAAGGGGAAGTGGGGAACTCTTTTATCATCATATTCATTCTAACATAGTTTTACATTGTGTTTCTGGTTTCATTCTAAATTTTGGTATAATTTAATACTTATTTCACTGTGATCTGCATCTCCTACACTGCTCTTTAGTTTCAGTTTCAGGGCTTTTTATTATTATTTTTTTTACATTTTACTCACTGTGGCCTTGTATTTGAACTCCAATATATAATGCACCTCTATGCAATCAGCACAATAATGGGCTGAAGTAGGAACAACTAAAAAATTCATTTTTTGCAGAATAACAGAGTTATAATGTCATACATAGGGCTGGGCGACATGGCAAAAAAAATGACCACGATTTATTTTTTCATATCGTCCAATCTCAATTATTATTGCAAGTTTTTATACTGTTTTTAAACTGACAAAAGCATCTGTACTGAAAACTAAAGAAAGTGGAGATTAGTTAATATTCGAATAACTTATGAAGTAAATGACAAAGCCAATAAGATGAACATAGAATAATATAAAAACTATTTTTACTCAACAGTACAACTAATGTCGAAAAACATAAAATAACACAGTGAACTACTTTACAGTCCTGAGTGTTTTGCAGGTATACAACATGCCCAAAATAATCTAACTGTGAGCCTAGTTTCTCCTCTTGGAATGTTGCTTGTACGGTGCAAAAGATGACGCAATTGATTGTTGCTTAATCGCAAATATATAACGGCCCAGGCCGAGTCATACATCATGAAAAAAATAAAGAGCAAGTTGAAATTCTCTGATTCTCTGAATTATTTTTTAAAAAGTGGAATAAAAAAGAATTTATATATAAAAAGTTTTCAGAGTGCTCACACCTGTCATGAATATTCTAAAAATAAAATTAGTTCTCCACATGTTATACATATTGAACTATTTGCATTTTTACAACCTCTACTCCCAACCTCTCCCCTCAGCTCTGTGCAAACAGCCTGCAGTTCTGTCCGATTTTCAGTGAATTGTTCTCACGTGACCGTTCATCTCAGCAGAATCAATCATGGCTTCACAGTTGCGTTGAAGAACGCAGAATTTTACGTTTTTAACAGGATCTGGTTATAACAAAAGGTTTATTTTTGGCAAAAAATAAAAATCAGACATGTAGAATATAGTGATTTTTACAGAAATATCACAATTTGTCAGGTTCAGCGGGTTCTATAATGAAAAAGTTATAATAAATTCAAAATTCTGCACATATTCTAAGATATGTGGGAGTAGTCTTGTGTTCAGAAGGCCTCCTCTATAATATGTGCCGGTCATTGGCTCCATATATCAACATTGGGTGACTCACTGCCAGAGAGCGCCTCTAAATCCTCTCTATTACCCTCCAGTGACACGCTGTTAAAACGTGGCCCCGTGTCCATGTGAGGTTCAATGTCACCCAACCCATCTGAATATCACCCGCTGGTTACTAACAGCCAGGAGGCCTGCAGGAGCTGCAGATGGAGAAGGTGTGGCAAGGTGACCGGTGATAATATACAACATCTGCTGGAGCCTTAAAGGAACGTATCAGCGGTTTTCAACATTATAGCCCACTTACTACACATTTATTACACCAAACAGTGAATTTAAACAGTGATTATAATCTTTCAGAGGCAGAGGTTATGTGGTCAAATCCCCTGTTTTGTCTGATCAACAGTCTAAAGATGATCGACAACATGGGTCTCAAACTCGCGGCCCGCAGGCAAATTTCGGTCCTCGTGACGATATTTTGTGGCCCCCATCTTGGGGGTTTAATGTGAGTTTTATATGAATGGCACTTTACCTTGTTGTGTGTGGAAGGTCCCTTTAATTACTTTTTTTGGTCATTTTGTGTCTTTTTTTTGTAAATTTGTGTCTTTTTTTTGGTAATTCTGTGTGTTTTTTTGGTAATTCTGTGTCTTTTTATTAGTAATTTTGTGTATTTTTTTGGTAATTTTGTGTATTTTTTAAAAATAATTTTGTGTATTTTTTAATAATTTTGTGTATTTTTTAAGTAATTTAGTTTTTTTCTGTCATTTTGTGTCTTTTTTATAATTCTGTGTCTTTTTTGGTAATTCTGTGTATTTTTTTTGTCATTTTGTGTCTTTTTTGGTCATTTTGTGTCTTTTTTTTAATCATTTTGATACTGATACTGATACATTCCAGAAGCTGTTTTTTGGGCTAAAACACGACATGATTAATTGATCGTCAGCATCCATTTTTAAATAAAGAGCTTTTTGCTGAATTAAACATAGTTTGAAGTTGGAAAATTTCTTAATTTAAAGATGAAAACATATCAGCATCAATAAGCATCAAACTGATACGCTGCCAGCACAGAAAAAGAAGAGAACATGAAGAAAAATGAACCCAAACTGTTAATTTAAACACACTTGTTGGGAGTCAAACAGAATGCCCTCATTAGAGGACTTTCCTCGAGGTGATCCACTCCCTCCCTCCCTCTCGTGACCCCTTTCTCCACCTCATCCATCCATCTCCATCCACAGCTTTTTGCACCAAATGCTGATTCAAGCCAACGTGGATCCTCCAGAGACTCAACCACAGGTGCAGGGAAGAAATGGGACAGCCGGCAGCTAAACTGTGTGCTACTTTTAGCTGATTTAGCTCCCATACCTTTTATTTTTTTCTCCATTTCATTCAACACCTGAGTATTCTATTTCCTGGAGTGTTTATCTCTTGATTTGCAACATTTATCACTTATGCACAGCAGCTATTTAGCTCTGAGACGGACTGGTTTAACTGGACTGACAGTCTGAACAATCTGTTACAACAACAATAGAGATGAAGCATCCAGTGTTGGTGAAGGAGTTCCCCACGTTGTTGTTGTTGTTGTTGTTGTTGGCATAAAGTGGAAATGTCAGAACAAGTTATGTGACGGAGAATATAATGAAGTTAAACAAACATATGACAGCTGCAGAACAAACCACATTCCCAACAGCCTCAACTGCCCTTTGTAGTTACAGCCAATTAGCACGCTGAAATAAGAAGGTTAAAGTGTTAAAATATGAAAAATAAGAAAGTTAAATTGTTAAAATAGGAAAAATAAGAAGGTTAAAGTGTTAAAATATGAAAAATAAGAAGGTTAAATTGTTAAAATAGGAAAAATAAGAAGGTTAAAGTGTTAAAATATGAAAAATAAGAAGGTTAAAGTGTTAAAATATGAAAAAAAGAAGGTTCAAATGTTAAAATAGCAAAAATAAGAATGTTCAAATGTTAAAATATGAAAAATAAGAAGGTTAAATTGTTAAAGTGGACCTATTATGCTTTTTCTTATTTTCTGTCACATATATACAGTGCTTAAGAAATGTATTAGATCACCTGTCACAAAAATGAGACAACACATATATTTAAGAAATCTTTCAAAAGCTTGTTTAAAACTAAATGCAAGTAAATAACTATAATTTGACATCCAAATCAAGAAATTATAATATGCTTTACTATTCTTTTTTCTTCTTCTTTTTTTTTTTTTTTACAGTTCTTTTGTAAAACAGTACATTTGAAATTAATAACAATAATAATGATATTTTAGCATTAAGAATACAATTTGGGTTAAAGAGCTTCTACATACTGACGTATGAACATTACAGAAACATAAGAAATGATTTTGGTAATTACTATTGCTGTTAATTCATGACAGCTGATACATAAACCGGTCTAATAAATTATAGATATGGGCTATATTTATATATCACAGATGTATAAATGAAATATTCCAACCTGGTCCACTGCTACTCTGCTGACAGCACCACTGATAAAACTTTTTAACCTGTCAGACAGAACCAGCTGCTTCTGTTACACCTGTTGGACAAGGAATCCCTCTTCTTTTGTAATTTAAACTTACTTCAAAACATTGTTTACCTCCTGGCTGCAACCAAAAAGCTGTGATACGCTCAGATCTGTGCTGATTTCTACGTTAGTTTGATAAATGAGGGCCATTTAGAGCACTTTTCAGAGCTTTTTAAGAGTTATTCTTCCGGCTGCAATGATCTGGCAAATCAGTTTTTTCAAGTTCAACCTTGGATCTAATAATAGGGCCATAATTCATTGTGTAAAAAAAATAGTTCCACGTATTACCCTCCAGACATTATTTGCACCCTTGACTCCCATTAAAACATACATTTTTGATCCCAGTCCAACCAATCAGAGCAAACTGGGCTTATTATCAGGAGGCGAGGTTAAAGCGAAGCAAAAAAAGACACAAAATTATTTAAAAAAGACACAAAATTACCACAAAAAAGTAATTAAAGGGACCTTCCACACACAACACGGTGCCATTCATATAAAACTCACATTAAACTTTCACATCAAGGTGGGGGCCACAAAATATCATCACGAGGGCCGCAAGTGGCCCACAGGCCGCGAGTTTGAGACCCATGTAATAGAACCTACAACATACAAGTATGAACCTGAAAATGAGCACAATAGGTCCCCTTTATACCTCATACCTGCTAAACAGCAGCATTTAGCACAACACCTCTGCCCAATACTATATTTCTTGGAAAATCCACGACCTTAAGTGTCACAGAGACGTTTAAGCTAATAAAGTTTCACCTTAGTTCAACTTTGAGAACAGGATCATGTGACTTTGCCTCCACTGGGAGGTTCATTCCTTTGATGCAGACAGTAAAACTGTGAGATTTATGGCTGTGCATGTAAAGAATTCCCTCAGGCGGTAAATCAATCACAGTAGTTAAAGCAGAACTCCTTTAATGATGCATGATCTGATGCATGTTGCAGCACATGTTGCAGAACAGAACTGATGATGAAATCTCATGTTAACATTGTGCTGAATATGTTCTTCTCTCCTCCTCCTCACACACGCACTGACTGACAATATAAAGCAGATTTACATCATTGCAGTGGCTGTTTATCTACATAACTGAACCCGTGTTGCTCTCCCATCATGCATCTTGCTGCACACATCTAATTAATTAGCATGTAAAGAGCTGCAACAGGAGACAGGAGGGAAAGGAAGCACGTGAGTAAAGCGGAGGGTTGTGACAGGAACAGGATGATGAAAGAAGAGAGGTGAGGCGGTTTGCAGGAAGAGTTGTGGCTTGAGGTGAGAGCGTGCAGGATGAGAAGCTGCCCACATGTAAATAAGCAACGCTACGAACCTAGAAGACAAACAGGGACTTTCTAAAATCACCCTGCCCCGTTTTTTTTGTTATGACCTCGAACACTGTCAACTTTTAATTTCTCAGAAAACACTGTAGAGCAGGGGTCTTAAACTGAGATTACCTAGGGGCCGCTGGAGGCAGTATCAAAATAAACAAAAAAAGACACAAAATGTAAAAAAAAGACACAAAATTCTAAAAAAAAGACACAAAATTCTAAAAAAAAAATACACAGAATTACCAAAAAAGACACAAAATTATTTTTAAAAAGACACAAAATGACCCAAAAAAACAACAACAAATAATTACGAGAAGATAATTACGATAAAATTTTTTTTTTTTTTTTCCACATTCTGATGCTCTCAATTATTTAGGGTAGATTGTAGCTGTAGGTTTTTTGTTGAAGTTATTTATTTATTTATTTATTTATTTATTTATTTATTTAATATATTAAATATATGTTTAGCAGTTTTCAGTACGATGGCATTGCACATTTTTTGTGCATTTTATTTATTTATTTATTATTTTTATATATTAAATATATTTTTAATAGGTTTCAGTAGGTTGAGGCAGTTCACAAAAAACATTTTATATATTAAAAGTATTTTTGTAGTTTTCACTAGGTTGTACCAGTGCATGAAACATATTTGATACACATATTTCTGTCCAATTTATTTTTATTTATTATTTTTATATATATCAAATATATTTTATTAGGTTTCAGTAGGTTGTAGCAGTGCACTAAACCATATTTCACAGTTTTTTTATGTTGAATTTATTTTTGTTTTTTGTTTATATGTAGAATTTGAAAGTGCACTAATGTTACAAGATAGTTGATTTTATTTATTTTTATTAAATTTAATTGTATTTGTTATTCTTATGCACCATGTTTTTGTGTTTCAGTTGAATTATATTATAGTCCAAGAAAATTCACTATTAAAAAGACTTAAAAAAAAAAAAAAAAAGTTCAATAAATGCACAATGTTTCCAAAGTCACTGAGTTAATATTTTGGATCTCAACATCGACCAAAAATAATTGAGATTATGATTTTGCGATAGTCAAGCCGCCCTTCTTCCTGGCAGCATGTGATCATACTTAGCGCAGCTATAAATATATAAATGAGCACACATTCAGGAAACATGTGTGCACACTTACCTAACACTTATCTGAGAGCAAAATATAGGTCATCTCGTGATGATAATTAGAGCCCTATTTGTGGTCCCAATTTAGAAAAATCAGCCGGAGACACTTTTCTCGTTCTGTGCCTGTTACAGTGGAGCTGAGACGACGGTGACGGCTTTATGATCACACATCAAAAACACCTTTTGATGGGACATCTGTTCCCAGTTTGCACAATATGATGGACTGATATTTCCTATTGGGTAAATATAAAGGAAAAGTGGTGCAAACTGATATATATATGCAAGAACTGACTTGAAAATTGTAGTGAGAAACAAGCATGTTTGCAACAGAGAGAAGTCACACCTATCAAGTGAGTTGCTTCTCCCCATTCAGAAGTGTAAAAATAGAACTGTAGACACAAATCGTCACCCTGTTAAAACAATCTCATTTTTTCAAGTTTTGCAGGAAACACAAAAAACTTCATCAAAAGTGTAACATATGACATTTATTGATCATTTCCCTCAAAAATGATGTAACAAAGGATGGCTATTGGCATAGTAATAACAATGTGTGTAAATATGTAACTGAAGAGAAATAAATGACTTGGGCAATTTTTTGAACATGCCTTTGTGACTTAAGCAAGATATGGTAACACTTTATTTTGAAGGTGTCTACAAAAGAGTCATACAAGCCTGTCAGAAACATGACATGACAAGTATCATGAGCATTAATGTTACTTCAAAGTGTCATTAATGTTCATGACACGCTCATGTCACTCTTATGTAGACACCTTCAAAATAAAGTGTTACCATATCTTGCTCAAGTCACAACGGCATGTTAAAAAAATTGCTTAAGTCACTTTTTATTTTGACTTAGGCATAATAAATCCGCTTAAGTCACACACTTGACATAGGCCATTATCTTAAAGGGGTAAAATCACATAATCTGATCAACTGAGGATGTAGGAGATTTTACCATAGGTGGTAATGAGGAGATGATTTAGGCAAAAAAAAAAAAAAAGACAAAAAATGACTTAGGCGATTATTTCAACAGTGTGATGATATGTGGCTGTTCTGATAAGAGTCATCACTCTGATTTAAACAGAATAAAAAAGTGTCTAAGTCTAAAGAAAACTATGCCCCGCCAAACGTCTCTATTCTGCAAGGGAATTTCCATTAAATTTGGGGTCTGTGGTCTGGTGTGGACCCATATGGGAGGCCAGAGCTCATCACAGAACATGTAAAAGTGAAACCAAGGTCTGATCTCAACACAAGCTGCTGCCTAGTTTCACAGTCATCATGGTCAGGGGGAGTCAGCTGTAGGCAAGACCACATCAGCCAGGAGGTGATTCAAACGGCTCGCCTCCACATGGTACACACACACACACACACACACACACACACACACACACACACACACAGAGGAAACCACAGGGCGGTCAGCTCTGACTTTCCTGTTAGTAATCATGTTTCCTTTTTACATACAGACACTGTTATTCATCACTGCGACAGTTTAAAAAACAATGTTTCCAAATGTAAATTTTCAGAAATCCGTGCAACACTCTCCATTTGATACAGTCAAAACAGAAACATTGTTAAAACCCCACTTCCGGTGACGCTTTTCAAAATAAAACAAGACTACCTAAATAGAAAGTGATGGAAAGTATCAACAATAGAATAAGAATATGCATAAATATAATTTTATATTAGCAACGTTATCTTAAACAGTTTTTTGTGTATCCATTAAGATGGTTATATTTTGTCCTTTAGTTGTTTAGGCTCCAAAACCGCAGAAAAAAATGTAAAAACAGGCTGTCAGGTTGCCCGTCCTTTTGGTTATTAATAATATAAAAGCAGCAAATCCTAACAATTAAGTTGGTTTAACACTATTGCTTGCAACTATCCATCAACTTACCATTAATCAACTGCTGTGAAATTAATGGATAGTATTGTAAACTTCTTGTGACCATAACATGAAAACACTTGTAGGTCCACTTAAAAATTTAATAAAAAGTAAAACATGCTGGCTTTTACACCAGTTTCATTTCATTTCAGAGGACAAAATTATTACATTAAACATATTAAATGTAGATGTGTCATGAGCATGAATGACACTTTGAAGTAACATTAATGTTCATGATACTTGTCATGTCATGTTTCTGACAGTGTGACTCTTATGTAGACACCTTCAAAATAAAGTGTTAACATATCTTGCTTAAGTCACAAAAGCATGTTAAAAAAAATGCCTAATAAGTCATAAGTCATTTATTTCTCTTAAGTTACATAATTTACACACAGTGTTATTACTATACCAATAGCCATCCTTTGTTACATCCTTTTTGAGTGAAATGATCAATAAATGTCATATGTTACACTTTTGGTGAAGTTTTTTGTGTTTCCTGCAAAACTTGAAAAAATGAGTAAGGCGATTATTTTTAACATAGTGACATGTAATCTCTTATGCTTTTCTTTTGAAGGTCCCAGTCTGTACTTCCTGTCTGGTCGTCACTAACGGTCGCGAGCTTCCCGCCGCTGCTCCACGCTGACTGCGGCTGGAGCTGGTCCCGCTCCCCGCCGCCCTGCTGTCGGAGGCGGCTACAGCTCCGAGCAAAACGCGCCCCCTCTCCTTACACAACTCCCACTATCAGACTGAATCAAACCAACTATATATATTAAAAAAGGGGCTAAACACAGATTTTTTACATTTTTTTTTTTTTTTACCAGTTGACGGTTTTCCGCCCCGGCGTGTTGATGCTCTCTCCGGCGACCACACAGCCAAAGACAAGCCCAGTGAAAGATGCTCCGCCAGCGGCGCGCCACGACACAAATCTGCCTCCCGTAAACCATCCTTAAATCCACACACACAAACCCCCCAGCCGGGCTGAATTAAAAAATACAAAATAAATAAAACCCGTCCTACCGTAGACATGAGTGGGTGCGGGCGGCTCCTTCCTCTCGCGGCTGTCAAAGCTGCTGTGTGGTGCGGCAGCTGCGGACTCTCTGCCTCCTCCCACCGGCCGCCCCTGGGCTCTGGCTGCTGGGATACTTCCACGGCTCCTGCCGACTGACTGCCTGGCTGCCTGTCTGTCTGCAGACTACACAGCAGCGAGACAGACCGCCACACCAATGCGAGACACTGAGTGGGCAGGGCGCGTCACCACGCCCGTGGGCCCTCCCCTAGTCCCGCCGGTACACGCCGTTCCGTCGAGGGCAGACCGGGGCGAGCGTCACGCCAGATCTCATTCAAAAATCTGGGAAGTTAACGTGCCTTCGCTTGTTGTGCGTAAAATCGTTGCACGTCGAAAAGCGTAAAGCAGGACTTCGTCTATGAATTATCAAAATATTAAATTCGGCATATGATAAATATAAATATAAACGCATTTAAAACGGAAATCTATCATTTTATTGCAAAAAAAAAAAATGGTGTAGTTGTGACAGTAACTTTTAAAAGTAGGATAAAATCATGATGCAAATGCTTGAGGACAAGGATGATACAGTCATGGAAAAAGTATTACACCACCCTTGTTTTATTGTTCATTTTAATGCCTGGTAGAACTGAAGGTACATTTGTTCAGACAAATACAATGATAACAACAAAAATAGATCATAAGAGTTTACTTTAAGAGCTGATATCTAGACATTTTCCATGGTTTTCTTGATTATAACCAAAATCATTATTAAAAAAACATGGAGAATGGCTATTTTTGTTACCTTTAGTTGTACCAGGCATTAAAATGAACAAGAAATTAAAGTAAATGGGTGGTCTAATATTTTTTCCATGACTGTAGGTCAACCAAATTAGATTATACCTTCATAAAGCAGAACCCCAGAGAATGAGGATGATAGTGACAAATCTAGGCCTCTATATTCTAGTTACTTCTCTACCAACTCTTAATGTGGTTTCATATTATACTTTCAATTTGTACATCGAAGAAAGTGATTGCAGCCTCTGGATAATCTAATTCAAAATATATTGTGGCCTGGCATGGCCCAGTTTGACCCTTTTTCTCTAAAAGAGCATAAAGCTGGCAATAAAACCAAATTAATTTGATAAACCCCAAACAGAAACATTATCCATGTTCACTCAACTCTGTGATAAACTTCAAGTGCCTCTGAGTTTGAAGCAGGACATGACTTATCTCCTGGAATAAAAGGATATATTGATTGCTCTAAAACTGAACCCATTGTTAATTCTGCAGCTAAAACATCGTGTCAGGACCTGTCGTTTCTATTGAATCCCACATAAACACATGCAAGGCAGATCATTCTGTAGCCCTAGTAGCAGAACAGTGATGTATAATTAAAGATATCAAGTGCCGTGCATCAAACGCCATCCTATCGGTTATTACATCCAGCCTGTTGCCTGGAGGCCACTTTAAACTCCAGTTGGTGCCATTACTCCCCATCTTACAGCTTTGATTATGACTCACAGTCATAGTTTCATGGCACTTAGCTGAAGGGCACAGAGTTTGCTTTAAGCTACAGCTGTGCTATAACCATAATTGACCAAATTAATCTCTATTCAGCTGTGAGAGTAACGCAGAATGCAGAATGACATGATTGTGAGAACTGGTTGCATGCAACTCAGCCGTTTCTGCAGCTACAGTCCTTGTTGTGCAACATTTGTAACCACCCAACCAAGATCTAGTTTAGTTTTTCTATTTTTATGTGCAGATTGCAGCATGTTTAGCATAGAAAGTCATGGCTGAAACACCATGAATCATATAATAACAGAAAGTGCTGCTGTTATACATTTTAACTGGGTTAAAGTTTGAGTTTCTAGAGCCTGTCCTGTTTCAGAGAGGTGCTGCATGGGCCACACTCTGTTTTTCAACTATTTGCGTCCTGTTGATGAATTTAATATCTGGAAGTCAAGTTTTTTTTAACCTTAATATGTTCTTTTCCCCTAACTTTAGGCTAGTGGTTTTGGTGGCTAAACCTTAAGGTTTTACATTGTTAATAATGAGTTTAAAACTGCAGTTATGGGTGTAAATGATGAGTTCATTCATCTTGAAAAATGCTTCTTGAGGTACCTGTTGGATGTACTTACAGTACAGTAAAGGCAGTTTAATGTACCTGTTGTTTAAGATCTATTTGGACAAAAGCTAAATGAACATTCCTTGGCTATGTGTCTATCAGGATAACCACTATCCTGATAGTCGAATATCCAAGGACAAGACTCTCAGGCAACAGCTAAATTATTGTGACTGACCCAGAGGGATTTACGAGACTCCGGAGGTGACGTATGGTTTTCGACATTTTCGCCTGTGATCCGTGATCACATATGCGACAGATTAAACACGGAGACTCAACTGTTGACGCTGTCGCTAACTGTGCACAACGTCAGCAGCTGATCATAAACAAAGCAGCATGGCTAATTATGCACAGGATCTCTGCTGATCATAAGCATTGTGATCATGAATTAACCGGCATCGCTAACTGTGCACAGAGTGTCCGGTGCTTGTTGTAAACAAACAGAGATCGCTAAGTGAACACCTCTTGCAGCAGCAGCACATACACACTGTTCTGCTACAGAGCTAACTGTTAGCCTATTAGCAATTTGCAGACTGGACGCCAAGGGGTTAACATCCCCTCCGGCTCTGCAGCTGGGAGAGACTGCTGCAGGAGGACTGTGCCGCTTCGACTCGTTCTTACTGTAAGAATGAGTCTCAAGTAACACCAGATAAAGTTTTTGGATTTGTCGCTAGTCGCGTCTTAAAAGATGCTAAATATAGCACCAAGTTGCTGAGTTGGCAACACTGCTTCGCCGGCTTTTACAAACTGCGTGTGTTGTTGTGGCGCTGAGTACTACGTCACATCCTGCTTAGCGTTTTATCCAATCAGCAACCAGGCTTTTTTCAGGGGAGAAAAACGGCCCTGCTTTTTGACAGGGCCAAAAAAAGTCCCATCAAAAGACCGCTCAGGATGGCTCATATTCAAATTAGGGGCGTTTCGGCGAGTGAGACCCACCTCATTCCGGGTATTGGGCGATCGTGGAAACGCCCTTATTGTGACTGATTCAGTTACTTTGTGCATCTTGCTGCAAATCTGCCATTCTCTTTTTATATTATAATCTTGCAAAAGAGTTGATCACTTTTCCTGCAACTCTCAGAAAATAACTACTATAACAACTAATGCTGAGGTAATAGGCCTCTCCTGTGTTGTACATTCTTTCTCTGGCTTCCTACGTGAAGCTCTGCACATGAGGTGACACAGAGATAACAAAGGAATCTGCTTTTTATGCAGCGAAACAATTCCTGGCTCACCTCAGAGCCTCAGAGGAACGTTGCTCCGGGCTAAGGTGAAGCAATTCGAGACACGGATATTGAAACCCTTGATCACTGCGGGTGCTGTTAAAGACTTTTTCCTTGAAGGATGAAACTCATTGTAATTGGTGTTATCTCTGCACTGCAGTTATTCTCCTCTCAATATGTTTAATGTTGATGAGATGCTATACCGGATGAAGGGGGACACCAGAGACGTCAGCGGAGGAGGTAAAGCAATCCATCAAACGCTGCTGTGAAAATCTGAGTCATGTCTGCTGTCAATTAAATTGAGGTGTGTGTGTGTGTGTGTGCAGGGATGTGAGCCATATGGGTAAACAGCCATTTGTGCAGCTCTGATGAACAGTTTCAACTCATAAAGCTGCTGTGCACTCTGATGCATCTGATGTTTTGAGCCTGACAATGTATACTGTTTGAGTTATTTCCTCCGAGTGCCATTTGATAAACACGTCGGAGGTTGTTCTTCAACTCTAACGTCCTCAGTGTCTCTTCAGACTGAGCAGAGCAGTCTGTTAAGGCCTGTGCTGTGAGCTTGTCTTTCTCCCGGTGGAGACGTGAGTACAGCTCTGGATTGATTCGCCCCTGTGGAGAGTACAGGCAGCAGCCAGCAGCTTCCAGCTGGCAGCAGGCGGCCCCGACCAGCACTGCCTCTGCAGGAGAGCTCGTTCTCCCACTCCAGCAGTGCCTCATCTCTCACCCTGGGCTTCTTTTATGTCTGTTTGATGCACAGACCTCGGTATAAATACAGCATGTAGACACCTTTTTTTTAGTGCTATGATGAAATAAAAGCACTTTTTGCCATTTTGTGCAGAAGATGTAAGTCAAAACAGAAGCACTCAAGTCAAAGATTTGCAGAAATGTCAAATCCTGTCATGACACTAATTGCAATATGTATTTAATGTGTTTTTCTTGTGTTTTGCAACAGATTGTATGTGTGAAAACCACAACATCAACTGAAGGAAGTGTACACACTATTGTCTTTTGATATTCAAAAGCTGCTGAAGAGGTTTTAAGATGATTATTATTATTGTTCAGACAGTCGTAATTGAATATTTATGCATTAAAATATGATGTAATATCCACAGCATCACATTGGATGATAAAATCCTTTTGCAAGCATTTTGCATGGGGAAAAGTCTGCTTAATAACTTTATGTAAGTTCAAGAATTATGAAACCAAGCAGCATAAAATTGTCTGCCTGGTCTGCACTGACCTCTAGTGGACATATGGAGAACATGCACAAACGGCATGAAACTGTTTGAAGATTTTCTATTCAACCTGCACAAGGTTGACAGGAAACAATCAATATTCTGCAGATTTAAGACCAATATCTCTGCAGGCTAATCAAACCATCAGGGCCAGTTCTTTCTCTTTTCTAAGTATTACCTGCTGTAGTTTACCTGGCCAACCAGACGCCCCCATGTGGCCAAAGTGTGACACTGCAATAGTTCAAACATTTAAACAGGTAGGAAGATGGGTTTTTTTTTAAACAACTTTTGTATATTTGCTCACAAAAACACACAAGTACTTGCAACACTTTATTCAAACCCCCTGTCTTTCTAGCCTTTATAAGTAGTATATAAACAACAAATGGTTTATTACACACTATAATGTGATTGTAAGCAGATATAAGCAGCCTATTTCTTTCTATATAAATAATATAGTAAATGTAAGTGTTGCTGTTACCATTTAAAATAGGTATATGAATATGAAATGTAATGGTTCGTGGTTTATAATTTCTAATTTCATGGCTTTGCTGAATACTCAATTCTGATTGGTCAATCACAGCATTCTACAGTGTGTTATTTCTGAATAACGTACAGTTTCTATCAATAACAAACAGTTCGAATGGACTGGATCATGTATTCTAAATAAAACAATAAAATCCTTTTCTAAGTCAATATTTTGTACCAAATTATGAATGTTTTTAGTAAGTGGCAGTGCAAGTCAAATACTTTATAGCAAACTGGTCAATATTGCAAAATAACATCAAGCTTGCCATACGTTATCCCTTCAATTATTACGTTTATTGAAGTTTTGTTTGAAAACAAAGCAAACTATACATAGAGAGAGGATCTGCCCAACTTCACGGGTTTGCGACTCAGAAAGTACCTGCCTCGGGTAGGTACTTTCTGAGCGGCTCATGACTAGTCGCCGCTGATTGGATACAGTTGAAGCAGCAATTTTGCGCATGCGTGATTCATTTGCAGACTTGCCGCTGAGGGGCTAACATCTCCTCTGACTGCAGCTGGGAGAGACTGCTGTGGGAGGACTGGGCCGCTTGTGAGTGCTTTGGGATGGTGCCTGCTACTCGTTAAGAAGAGTAGGAGCGAGTCTCCAAAATTCTCCAATAACACCAGAAAAAGTCGCTAGATTTGTTGCTAGTCACTTTAAAAATAAAAAAAGAGTCGATAGAGGGGTTTGAAAAGTCGCTAAATATAGCGACAAAGTAGCTAATTTGGCAACACTGCTTGCCGTGTCGGTCTGTTGTCACATTCAAACTCCGTTGGTTAGCTGCTACAAAAGTGCCTGTATGGTAACAGAGGCAGAGGGGAACTAATTAGTAGGCGCTTTGCAAAAAGTATTAAAAAGTACTCAGTGGAAAAACGCCTTATGTCAATGAAGCCCAAGAGATTCAACTGAAAGAGATCTTGTAGGTAGACTAAAGGGGCATTCCACCAATTTTAAACAAGGAGTACCACTTAATCTGCAAAAATGGTTGGAAAATCTCTCCCAGTCAAGTTTACAACTACGTTATAGTGCATTATAAACCAGTAAACATACTACTTATAAATTCTAAACAGGGGCATTACCAACACAAACACTATATAGGGTGTATCCTTGAATAAAAACTATATAAATAAATCACACAGCAGCATGTCCCAAATAAATCTTTCATGTTGTGTCAAGATTTTCTTTTATTTTGACAGCGTTTTCAGAATATCATACAGGTAAACAAGATTTTTGCAAAAGTTAATATATCCATAGTGTTGCATTTCATAAAAATAGTTGCTCCACTTACAGTCTTTGTGACCATCAATAGTACACGGAGTCATATTTATAGAGATATTTGTTCAGGGTCTATACACTGCTATAACACTACACAGTGATACTGAGCCGCTTGGGTGGAAGTTCAGGGTGTAGCGTGTGCTGTTATTTCAACACACACACACCTTTTCTTCTTCTTCTTCTTCTTCTTCTTTACACCTCTGGATGTCTTTTGTTCTTTTTTTTGTTCTTTTTGCTTTCCGTAGCAAACTACTTACAATTTGGCTCGATGGAGACAGCTCAAATGTGGAAAGCAGTGAGTTGTGCAAAAGTTGAGCAAAAATACGCACAATTTTTTGTTTCCGCTGCAAACAGAAAACAAAGTCTGGACAAATGATGCATGATGATACAGTATGTATAGGCAGCTTTTGCAACCTTTATTCTGTGTAAAATTTAGTTTTGGGACTTTTTTTTGTGTGATTTCGGCCCTGCACACCATCTACAAGTGATTGAAAGTCTGAGACGTTCGTGCCTGGCTGTTGATTTTCTCCAACATAATAATCCCCAAACCCTCTGTGAGAGATTGTGCTTTAAAGTCAGTCCACTTACTTCTGGTGTAATTACGGATCACAATGGCATACATAATGACTTGTCTCCCTTTGCTCTTTTATTCTTTAAACACTGTTTGCACTTCCCTCAGCAGAGGAAGGAGAGAGAACTTTTGTTCTGGACTCCCAGTTAATGTCTGCTCATTCAGAGGAAAAATTGCCACTCAGAGTTTTCACATCTGCAGAAAGAGTAAGGATGCTGTGAAGAGATTTGTTGATCTCAAAATTGACAGTTTGCTTAAAAACCCCTGCTCCAAACATTGAGTGTTCAATCACAGCTCAGTCACTGTAACTTGGCCCTTCAGACCTGTCAAGCCTTAGATTTCTACCCCTTTTGAAGCAGTGAGCATGTGGCTCAGCCTGAGCATTTAAAGTGTAAACCAATTTTAAATGATTATAAGCATTTCCTAAACCAAAATTACAGAAACTAGAGTGTAATGAAAAGATTCAACTGTGTGATTACCTGCTCTAATGGAAGTTGCAACCGTTATGATGTCCTGCTTGCTAGTTAGCACTAGATACTGTTTGAAAATACAAACAAGTAAGTTAAACTGCCACAGGGTGTAACGTTACAATGAAATAACAGTCTGAGTGTAATGTTTTTTTGTATGATCATGCTTATAATACCAGGACTGACAATCTATAGTAGTTTATCAACTGGTGAGGATGCTAACTTTCTGCCTCGGACATGTAGCTTAAGCCATCCAGTGGATATTTAAAGGAATACTTTACCCTGAAAATAATTTGTTCATCAATAATTCTCCCAGTGTTAACTTGTATTTCTAATTAAACTTTTGCACGCGTTTTGGAAGTACTGATCAAATGACTGGATAACTGAGACTTAAATTATACTGCATACGTTTAGTAAGAGTTTGGAAACAGCTTTTTTCATGAAGTTTACATATTATTATTTTTAAAGCAGAAGTATTCCTTTAAACAGTGTGATTCTTCTTCTTCAACTTCTCTAATCAGAGCTGCAAACTGTTTAGCGTGTGTAGCATGTCCTGCTAACTAGTTAGCACTTAGCTAGCTAGCTACTGTTTAAAAACACAAGCAAGTATGTAAGTTAAACTGCCACAGGGTGTAATGTTACAATGGAATAACAGTCTGAGTCTCAATTTTTTTGTATGATCATACTTATAATACCAGGACTGACAATCTATAGTAGTTTATCTGGCGAGGATGCTAACTTTCTGCCTCAGACATGTAACTTTGCCTTATTTGAGCACAATAGCCATCCAGTGGATTTTTAAAGGAATACTCTACCCTGAAAATTATTATTTGTATATGAATAATTCTCCCAGTGTTACCTTGTATTTCTAATTAAACTTTAAACTGATCAAATGACTGGATAAATGAGACTTATTGTGACTAACTTCTCTAATCTGAGCTGCAAACCGTTAGCATGTCCTCTAGTCTAACTAGTTCACTAGCTACTGTTTGAAAATATGAACAAGTAAGTTAAACTACCGGAGGATGTTTTGTTACAATCAAACAACAGTCTGAGTCATGTGTTTTGTGAGAGTATTTAACAGATGTTTTGATGCAGAATTTTCTCTGAAATTGATTACAAACTGCCGTTAGCATGTCTGGCTTAGGTAGCTAACTCACTAGCTAGCTAACATTAGCAGCTTTTTCCCGCTCTTTGTTGGATTCTCGTTCTGCAGACAGCGTTAAATTTGCAGTTTTCTTGGCTTTTGACATTCAGATTTTTACCATTAAATTTGCATTTCAAACATCAGTCTTTGGTCTTTCGCAAGTTGAACCATGAAGATAATCCCAACCAATCACTGTTACAGTTGTAGTTTATATTAATGGACACACATACCCTGGGATCATTGGGATTTCTAGATGATCGACTAGTGAGGGTGCTAACTTTTAGCCTGGAACTTGTATCTAAGCCTCAGTACTTAGCACAATATCATGTATGTAGCCATCAAGTGGACATTTATATCCAGTGTTTTTTGCAAGATTATTGTTTTAAGAAAGTCAGCTGTAAACATTAAAATGTCAGATGCTAGAGACACTGTTTTACGCCAACTATTGGAGCTAAACATTAACTCAATTAGCGAGCTAACCACAGCTAATAGAGTTTGCCAGTGATTTTTGTCCTTTCAGCCAACAAAATGATCAGTTGCCGGGTAGAAATGAGAAGCTGCTTTTGTTTACTTCTGTCTGAAATCAAGGACCCATTGTTTAAGAAATTACAATGAGTTTGAACTTGTAAATCTGTCACCGTTTATCACTGAGAACTGCACATTTGCTGTGCCAGAATGGAAAGCTTGGCAACGCAATGGTAACTAAGAGGAGCAGGGCTTGGCAAACTGTCAATTATCAGGTAACAAGCTGTATAAAAAAATGTACACCTGCACATTTATGCTGCAGCACATAGCATAGAGTCTAATCCTGCGGCTGAAAATGGATCTAATCTACAGGGAGCTTTGGCATGGACATGTACTTGTTAATATCACACAGTGGAGACAGAAATCACTGGAAAAAAAATAAAATTCAGCCGCTGACAGTTGCTGTGACAGGTGCAACCTCTCCTCAGCCGATCTGGAAATGATAAGAAACGTTTCATTTTTCAAATCGAGGGCATTCATTCACTCAGGTCACAGATTGTTAGGCGAGCACGGTTTTTGACAAGTGAGATTGATTCTTTGATAACTCAATATCAGATTCTTCGTAGTTTAGTTTGGTTTGTGTGCAAAGCTCTGCTCTCTGTTGCTGAAACATGAGAAAATCTTCCTCGTGTCAGACCTCATTAAGGAACCAGAAATGAAAACTATCATGACCCACCACAAATAAAGACCGTCAATACTCTGATAAAGGACTTATTTTCATACACAAGCTTGTGAAATAAATTATATATTTCACTGTTTCACACTCATATCTGAAAAAATACAGTTTATTATTTATATCTGTAAAGTTGATGTTGTATAGCAGCCTGTTTCGAACCCTCTAAAGTGGTCTGGAGTTGAACCTTTTGACTTAAAAGCCAACCTCTCTGTCAGTCTAAGGCACTCTGCCCCTCGGTCGGTATCACGCGAGCTCCTTCTCCGGCCGGACACCACCGTCGCGGATTGCTTTGTTCGTTAAGCACAGAAATGAGAAAAATGGATTGACATGACACCCCCGCTGAACTCGGGATGATTCAAGCGCAAATAGATCGTGTGAAGTCAACCGTAGCAGGCCCCGCCGGGACCCCGAAACTGCAATCACAGGGCTGAACGGGAGTGTAGAAGAGGGAGAAGTTGGTGTTGGTGGTGAAAGTTCGGGTCCACTTCGCATGGACGAGAATTTTCCATCCGGCTCGACTAAGGTTCAGTTCACTTAAAGATGATCTTATTTACAAAATGATCCCACATATTCATACTCATTATAATATATCTATGTCTATAATCATCTGATAGATTATTCAAGATAGATTCAGGCCCACACAGTCTCTGTTAAGGCAAAGTTCTGTTGAAGAGTAGATTTCATCTCTGCTGTCACTCTTTTTTTTTTTGTCTCCATTCGCTCTTGTCAAAAACAGGCAAACTCTCTTTTTAACATTCCATTTCATAAAACGGACTCCATTGTGAAGATATATATATTTATATATATATATGTATGTAAAAAAAAATCCAATCCCAGCTGACAGTTGCTTCCTGTCAGTTGTTTGTATTTGCATGTTTGTCCCCCAGTTCTGCTTGGGGAAAGTTTTTTGTTTAGTTTTTATATATATTTTCGTAAAGTTCGTGCCCCCCAAATGATTCCCCGCCACTAAACGCTAAACGCACATTCTGCTTCCATTTTTTAAAAAAGTGGATGATTTTCCAGTTTCTTAAGGTGGTGGGTGTAAAATATTTCTCAAAATAATTTAGAGTACAGTATCATAAATAAAACTCTAAAAACACGTGGTCCAGATCACACTGCCCCCCCTCTTGGTTTTTGACTCTGTAGTCTGTTGGAGAACGGGATGTTTTTTGGGGAGTGGGGGGGTAAAGGAGCACAGGAAGGTGTGAGGATTGGTGGTTTCATCCGGATGGGGGTGGTTCAGTTCAGATGAGGTGTGGCCACTGTGTCGGTGTGGAGCCGCGGTGTTATCTGCTCAGCGTGGATGTGCCTGTGCGCAGAGTGCTCGGCAGCTTGTCCGATCCAGGGATCTTCCAAGGCCCAGGAGAGACCGTGGCCTTCCTCCCTGCTGCGCTGCTGCTGCTGCTGCTGGTGCTTTTATTAGGCAGGCTGGGCCGGCTCTCTCCCAGGCCCCGCTCCAGTTCCCTGGGCCACGGCTTGCTCTGCTCCGACTCCACGTGCAGCTGCCCGCCACCGTAACGCTCCACGTCTTCCCTGCTGTTCCCGTTGGTGTGCGGGAGCTTGGAGCTGCCGGGAGACTCGGTGGATTCTCTGTTGTCCCCGGTATTCCTCTCCTTGGACCTCCCTCTGGTGCTCCTGGAAGGTTTGGGCTCCCCGCTCTGCCCCTCCTTGCCCACTTCCCCCTCAGTAGTGGGCTGGACCCTGTGCCCCTTGTGGGTGGACCTGCCACCCTCCTTCTTGGCTCTTCCGCTCCCGCCGGTCGTACCCGCTCTCCTCCCCTGATCTGGATTCAGCAGCTCGGCCGTCTGGGGGCTCTTCGAACGCTCCGTCCGGCTCGCGTCTCGTGCCGCCGGGTCTCGAGGGACGTCCAGAGGCGGCAGGTGAGGTGGGTCGGGGGCCGGGGCCAGATGAGATGAAGGCGATGACATGGGAAGGCTGTCGATGGGAGGGGCTACTTCCGACAGGCTTGGGGAGGCTGAAGGGCGAGCATCCCATGGGGCGGCATTATCTGGAACACACACATGCACACGGTCAATACAATCACACACACTCTGCTGCTTTTAGAGCTTGCACGCATGCCACTGCACACTAAATCAAAACACACAGCAATCATTTCTATTCTACAAGCTAAAAGCATTAAAGTAAATATCAAAGCAGCACTACAACCTACTTCCGAACGTGTCACAGGGCAACACTACTTTTAGACAACATCAATCTGCCTCCCGTAGCTCTCTTTAAAGCCCCGGCCAATCTAAAAACCTTGGCGGAAAATCGAAAACAGGTTTAATGAAATGGATGATGTGCCCAATAGGGTGGTGCTTTAGCGAGAATGAAAACCTCGGGGGCAGAGTATCTCTCTCTCTCTCTCTTAAGCCGGGAGAAGTCTGTATCCAGTGTAGCAGCTGCAGTGAATCCGCTCCTCCACAACTCTCCACTCTCACGGACTGTTAGCTTCTGTTTCTGCACCGATGAGTCTCGGTCCCTCGGCCATCAGTCATTTTCAGTGGGCTAGGCAGGGGGCAGAGGCTAGGCTAGCTACACCGGCGCCGTGAGACCCAATTATAAGAAGACTCCCATGCAGCACTGAAGCATATTATATCAGGACTAAGAGGGAGAGAGAACCTGGTCGTTTCTAAGTACAATGGGTCTTTTACCTACAGTGTGTGTGTGTGTGTGTGTGTGTGTGTGTGTGTGTGTGTTGGGTTATCCCAACCCGTGATTATCCCATGCTGTGCTAATGCCTGTTGGCAGCTCTGGTAAAACTCTGCTTACACTTCTGCTGAGTCACCATATCTACAATATGTAAACTTGCTCTATATGAGAGGCAAAAAATAAAGAATTTGGCCCGTATCCATCAAATTTTTTAATTTTTTAATTTTTTTAGAACATACAACAAGTATTTACCTGCACTTAGGGCTGGGCGATATGGCCAAAATCTTCTATCCTGATATACAAGTAATTTCATATCTATATCACAATAAAGCATGTTTTTTCTGGCTATTCTTTTAATAAATTGTCTATGAGAAAAATAAAAGTAATGAGGAGGATTTTTATTTTCCACTATGCAGTTTGAGAATGAAGTCAACTTTTTGTGTTCGATAAAGTTGGAAAGATTGGTGACAATGAGTCATCAGAGGAACATTGTTTTAGAGAAACGGCACGAACAGTTCATCGATGTTATAAAATGTGTAATAACCATGAAACTTGCTCCATATGAGAGGCAAAATTTTTTTTTTATGTTTTTAATTTTTAGAACATACAAGTATTTCCCTGCATAGAGGGCTGGGCGATATAGCCAAAATCTTCTATCCAGATATATAAGTAATTTTATATCTTAATAGCGACATATATCATGATAAAGCATGTTTTCTGGTTATTCGGTTACTAAATTGTCTATATGAAATAACTTTTGTCCATTTTTGTCTTCTGAAATTTTTCTAAATGAAGTAAACTTTATATTGTTCAGGTGATATATATATATATATATATATATATATATATATATATATATATATATTGTCATCGCCCAGCCCAAGTGCTTTTTAGCATCAAATTAGACATTTATTTTTTTATCATGATATCTCGATATTAGTTTTAATCACAATATGATGCCAATGAAAGACGATAAATTATAGTATTGAATTATTGCCCAGCCCTACCTGCACTGTAATTATACTAGAGATCGGTGTTATATATTTTGATTTAATTTGAGTTATAAATAAATTGGGGGTAGTTGTTTGTATATTGGTGGTAATTCAATTTGGGAATTTGTTGAAATAATGTCAATACATTTGGGAATTTATTTCTAAATATGTATATTTATATATGTATAATAGAGGAGATGTGAGAAAGCGTTAGGGAAATATTAATTTTACTTCTACCTACTCCTTTTTCGGACACTGTTACTCCTGTTTTGTTCGTTTTATTTATTTTTCTTTCGTTCATGTTTCGTTTGTGTCATTTTTTGTGTGTGTGGGTCACTTTTGTTGAGCAGAAACAAGCAGCACAGACGTATAATCACCTTGTAAGTTCATATGGGGAACTTAAAAGTGAAACACTCGTCTAATTACACATCCAGCAGACACGGAACAGCATTAGCATTCATTTGGAGTCATGTTTGTGTCCACCTGATGAATGTGAATCCAATATCCACTCTCCTTATTCACTCCAATATTCCAATATCCAATATTCACAGACTCCTGGGGGAAATATCTGTCTGTTTAGCTGCTAAATGATCCACTATGTTCATCGGATAACCGCTAACTTTGTCTGTCTGCTGTTTGGTGCTGAGCTGGGAGGGTATGGTGGGTTTTTAGAGCCTTTTAGCTGAATGTAGCCGCCTGCTGCAGCAGAAAGAGCGTAATGAGAGTGGAGAGAAAGACAGAAATGTAAATTTGCGAGGCTGGAAAACCAAAAATGATGAGCTGAAACAAGCTAAGCTCCACAGAGCAGAGAGAAACTGCAGAGTCAGGTGATTATTCTCTGTGGGTTTGTCACTGTGAGCAAATTTTAAAAGGGAAGTTTTGAATTGTTGCACAAAAGAAATGCAAATTAAGCCGCATTTCCATCAACTAGTTGGGAGCTAATCAACTTGGTTGCAGCATAGTTTGGTCAAAAGTTGGCGCTGTTTGGCTGAAATCCACCAGGAAACAGAGAAGAAGAAGTAAAGGCTGCAGTTTTTGTTTTTCCGTACAAACAGCTGATCATTCATGTGAGGTAAATGTTGACTACATCGACATTTATTCAGCAAAAGGCGTCTTCATATCCTTTTTTGTGCATTATCTCCTCAAGTGAATGTTAAAAACTTTTTTTTTAATTCCCAGTTGAGGAAGTTTTACTGAATTTTGTATGGAAGAGGATTTGGGCAAGGTAGGAGAAAAAAATAATGAGAGGAGGACTTTTTTTTCATTATGCAGTTTGAGAAAGAAGACGAAATGGAGAGAATAAAGTCAACTTTTTGTGTTCAATAAAGTTGGAAAAAATTTACAGATTTGTTCCTCCCGTGTCAATAAGTCATCAGAGGAACATTGTTCATAACAGTTCATCCAAGTTATACAAATGAGCAATAACCACAATATTTAAGGCTGTAGTAGTACTAAAATCCCCCAACAGATAATTTAATGTGAATTTAAGTGAATTTTTCGAGACATATATTAGACGTATTGAGGAAAATCGGACCGTAGCTTGCAGTCTACTTTACCGAACTAAAAAAGTTGATTTTATTCTCGTCATTTTGACATTTTTCTCGAAGTGCATAATTCATTTTTTCCTCCTCCCTTCATGGTTTTTTCTTCTCCTACCTGGCCCTAATACTCTTCCGTTATTTTGCCTTTTCCGGTAAGCTTTTACTTTTTAAAACTTTAAAATGTGGATAAAAAATAAGAGAATGGAAACATGACTATTGTTGTAATAAAAATAGAAATTATGGCCACTTTAAAGAACCTAAAAAACTTAGGAGGAGGTATCGGATAAGTGTGTTAAGTCCTCTATAATTTTGTTCCTATTAATAACTTTTAATACGGCATACTGTCACATGTTAATGGAGCACTATAGTACTAGTCATGGACGGTGTTGGGGTAAAAAAAAGTAATGTATTGCACAGTTATGTACACCCCCAGTTGCATTTTCTCTTACTTTGTTCCATAACACTGCTTGAGATGCATATAATGTCACGTAATTGCTTGTTAATATCATGTTTAACCTTCATTGTATGCCTTCATATAAGATTAAATAATAATGGACATGCAAATGCATGTTTAAATAGCAAATTACCTGCATTTAACCTGGCAAATACACTCAGACAAACCCTGGACGAAGCTCCGTGAAGTCTGGGAAAGCGACATTACTTGTTTAATCTCTTAATGTTTGGGCATGAGGAACATTTTTAATAGAAAGTTTGCTGTATAAAGCGAGGGCACGGAGGGGGTGTTTACCTTGAAGAGAAGGTCTAACAAAAGAAGAGAATAACTAAAGCATGGGACGATATTTTGCGGCCATCACCTTGATATGAAAGTTTTATGTGAGTTTTATATGAATGGCACTTTACCGTGTTGTGTGTAGAAGGTCCCTTTATTGCGCAAGCTGGAGCTTTGTTTCACTTGTTTCTATGACGACGTTAACAAAAAGAAAGGCAGCTGCTACCGGACCGTTTATTATCTGTTGTTACCGGAAGAAGTGGAAATGTTATGTAATGTAATTTTGTGTCTTTTTTTTTAATAACGTGTCTTTTTTTGGTAATTTTGTGTCTTTTTTAGTAATTTTGTGTCTTTTTTAGGTAATTTTGTGTCTTTTTCTAATAATTTTGTGGGTTTTTCTAATAATTTTGTGGGGTTTTTTTTGTAATTTTGTGTTTTTCAGTCATTTTGTGTCTTTTTTTGGTCATTTTGTGTCTTTTTAAAGTAATTTAGTGTTTTTTAGTCATTTTGTGTATTTTTTTGGTCATTTTTGTGTCTTTTTTAAGTAATTTAGGTTTTTTCTGTCATTTTGTGTCTTTTTATAGTAATTTTGTGTCTTTTTTTGGTCATTTTGATACTGCCTCCAGCGTCCCGCAGGTAATCTGAGTTTGAGAGCCCTGAACTAAAGGTAATGATATTCTGAACAAACTTAAAACCCTTAACATCAAACAGACAGAGGACTTTTATTCCTAAATGAAGAATGAGGCTAAATCCTGGTGTCTGACTCTGATCTTACATGTGATTAATTACTGGATGCCATTCTTTATTTCTGCTGTAGTGTCACTTTGAACTGCTTCTACTATGTTGTTTTCTTTGGAGGGTTTTTAATTTCCTAAGTGTAATTCTCAACCCTCAACCCTTTGTGCCCCGGAGCTGCAGATCTAACGCGGGATAGCGGCACAAAAACACACACGGGCACACAATAATATCCATGCACATGCACACACAACCATGTTTTGAAGCCATCCTTACATATTCTTAATATTCTGTTCTTTATTTTGCATTCCTTAAAAGCACAGAAGCAAAAAATAACTTGCTCCTTTGAACATTAGTATGCTAATGTTTTAAATAGGCAGATTAATCACCGCGGATGATTTGCATAACCTTCCCGTATGCAAAATAAAGTGCCTGTAAACTACAATGATGAAATGCTGAATCTAGCCCACACAGAAACATAACGTGTGGGTTAAAAAAGATGCTTTCAGGCAGCCGGGAGAGAGAAAAAGAGCTCAACAGATCTCTAATGATGGAGGACTGAGTCTTCTGGCTGACCACAGTCAAACTCCCTGAGCGCATATTTCAAGGCTGGAGAAGCACCTCAAGGCAAATATGACAAAAGCTCTCCACACAGAAATTAAAGAAGAGGGCCGGCGTAAACCGAAGGGAAACAACAAAACCCTCTATTTCCTGTGTTAAAGGGCTGGAGGGGCGGCCGCCAAGGCCAAAACGCTGATAAATGTGCATCACTGGGGGCTTTAGTGCCGCGACATTCCCCAAATTTGTCTTTCTCTCTAGAGGGAGGATGCAGAAAAGTGAGCGTCACGCTGGTGCTGAAGCCACAGGAGTGAGCGACACATCAGACTTTTATTACCCGCGGTGTCGCAGAAATAAATGTCCCCTTCCAGGCTCAGTTTCGTGCTGCGCCCAGATTTCACTGAGTAAATAATCTTTAGAAATATTTCACGTTCATGTCCTCTGGCTGACTGAGGCTTGTATTGCTATATTTTATTTTTTTTTGGGCCTGTGGGTGGATGTTGATTTATCTGTTGATCAGGAGAAGACTTATGTTGACTAATTTTACAACCTCCTGCAGCTTGAAGCGATATCTTTTCTTTTTTCTTATCCACAGTGAGTGTGTTACCCTCAGTAGATGGTGGTCAGCACGGTTCAGTTTGGAGGAGCAGGCTGGGCTAAAACACATTTTAGCCACCTAAAAGTAGTCTGTCTATAAAAGATTCATTATTACACTAATTGTAGACTATATTTAGAATATTTTCACCACTTTACCTTGCTTTCAGACTGTCCTGATTAAGCATATATGAGAGGAACTCTTCAAAGCCACCAGACTCCATTGACAAAAAAAGTAATTTTACCTCGCAGAGAGCTGTAGTTGCTGGCCTACAGCTGGCTTGATTGGTAGGTTTGTTTGAGGTTCTGTGTGACTTTGGTGTTTTAAGGGTTAGTTCAGATTCACGAAAGTCACACAATAACACATACAGACAAGCCGATTGAGGCTGCGGCAGACCGGAAACACCCTGTGTTCTACAAGGTAAAATTAACCTTTTTGTCAATGGAGTCTGGTGGCTTTGAAGAGCACATATGTAACAGCATACACAACCAGTATAATCATAAACAGGGCTCTCAAGCGCTAATTTAAAGCTGTGAATATATCCGAATTAACCAATACTGACTTTTTTGTGGGTGGGCCAACCGCCATCCACTGTAGATACTCCCATACACTGACTTTGGATAAGTACCGTATACTTCCAAACTATCCCTTTAACCCATTTAGGCCTAAAACGCCTGGAAAAAATGACTGTAAAACCTTTGGGCGAGTTTAAAATAAACCCCTAAAACCTGAAGTTTTTCTCGAAATTCAACATTTGTATCAACGCTTCTACTAAATAATACATTTTTCAGCCTCTGTAGCAGATAGAAATGAAATTCAAAAAGTATTTGAGAGGTTATACTTGTGGCTTTCATGAGAACTTGAGTTTATTTGTCCAAACCTTCAATAAAGTTTTTAAAAAAATCAACTTGTTGCATTGCGACACTCCCACATGCATTCTGATGCATTTCATTGGTCAAGAGACCGAAAATAGGTGGAAAAAACTACAAATACTACAAAACAACATATCGGCTTTCCCGGTTTTAATGGTAGAATAACGCAACAGCAACCCCGGTTTTAATGGTAGAAATGCGGTAACCATATGGTGTGTCCAAGCTTATAAAACAAGCTGTTTTGATGTGTGTCTAAGTGCATATTGAACAGGCGGTTACAACACAACAACACACAAAACCACAGCACAGAAAGCCAGGGTTACGTGAAGAGAAAAGCATTCGTATGGTCACAAACCGTGTCTTTAGAGTGGCCCATTAGGAAGAAATAGGGGGAGCCATGCTTGTCACTTTTCATGCACATGGAGAGACTGGAAGATACCATTCCTATAGAAGGGGAAGTAACAACCTAGACCAATCAATTAGTGATAGGTCACTGAAATGGACAGAAGATAAACTAGTGTTAGTTGAGATAGAAAAGACAAATGATTAGTCTTTTAACAGCATAGTGAAATACAGAGAAATACAAGAGTTTAAGAGAAGATATAACATGAAAATAGACGCATGCTAGATCAAGTTAAGAGTTAAAGTGATATTAAGACAGTGAAGAAAGTACAGTCTGTGAGTTAAAAGAGAGGTAAGAAATGATCCTGCAGACAAAGACAGCTGTCCTTCTGATACTTACCGTACTCTGGGACCTGCCCCGTACCCCTCTTTAGAAGAAGACGGACTCGCCTGCCTCCAGACTTGATCAGCTCGATGGCCCTGGCGTGGGTCATGTCCCGGGTGCTCTCTCCATTGATCTCAATAATTTGGTCCCCAACCTGGATGTCAAAAAAGTGTGGGGCAGGAAATAAAATAAGTTATAAATATCTGTCAGGGGGAAAATGTGCAGGGGATTAAAGGGGACGTATTATTATGCTCATTTAAGGTTCACACTTAGGCATTTTTACATGCTTTAATGCAGGGGTCTCAAACACTGGGCCCACGGGTTAATTGTGGCCCTCGGGACGATATTTTGTGGCCCCCACTTTGATATGAAAGTTTGGTAATTTTGTGTCTTTTTAAAATAATTTTGTGTCTTTTTTAATAATTTTATGTCTTTTTTAAGTAATTGTGTGTCTTTTTAAAATAATTTTGTGTCTTTTTAAAAATAATTTTGTGTCTTCTTTAAGTAATTTAGTTTTTTTTTTTTCATTTTGTGTCTTTTTTTGGTCATTTCGATACTGCCTCCAGCAGCCCCCAGGTAATTTGAGTTTGAGACCATAGCTTTAATGTTCAAAAAACACATTTTTCCAATATTGCCTGTGCTGCACCACCTGCATTCACCCTTTGTCTAGACAAGACCTGGGCATTAGGCAGCCTGTGGTCCACATCCAGTGCTTTTATTTTGAAGGAGATTTACATATGTGTGCACGAGCATACTCACCTGCACAGAAATGCGTTCCAGAAATGTTACCTTGTCAAAAACACTTGTTTCTTTTTTTTTTTACATAAAGTTAATAAATTGCTGGTTTCCTACTTAACATACATGCTCTATATTGTTTTTGTGGTTTGAATGTATGCTGTGTTTAAAATAAATGGAAAAGTGAGATAATGATTGGAGATTTTACTGCTATATTTGCCTTACTCCACATCAACATACTTTTCATTACATGTATTCTTACTAGTAGCTCAAAAACATTTCATTTACTGCATTCTGTAAAGTGAAGACATTAACATGGAGCAGATTTAAGTTAGTATATGAGTATTGGTCCGGCCTTCCACAGCCTTGGCAGTATCTCATGTGGCTCCATGGGAAAATTAATTGCCCACCCCTGGTCTAGACACTCCGTTAAGTGGCTGTCTTTTTAAGCCAACTTCCCGAAAAAGTCCATTCTGCTCTGAACGGTCGGCCTTTCCAGGTCTTCCACATCTGAGTTCTTGGTGTCTTTGTACTGTCCATGATTGTAGAGCACATATCATGAAGGCTTAGTCCTTGCAATGCAGTGGGCCTGGGTTTGAATCCAGCTCCAGACCCTTTCCTGCATGTCTCCCCCTTTCATTCAGTATCTCTGTGTCTTCTAAAGAAAGGAAATCTAACGCTACACTGTAAAATAATACTGTCTACAACACTGTGCTGTGATTGGTCTCTTTTGGGTTATTTTGTGTCTCTTTGGAGTTGTTTTATGTCTCTTTGTGTCTCTTTGAGGCTGTTTTGTGTCTCTTTGAGGTTGTTTTGTGTCTCTTTGTGTCTCTTTGGAGTTGTTTTGTGTCTCTTTGGGGTTGTTTTGTGTCTCTTTGTGGCAATGTTGTGTCTCTCGCAGGTTCATAAAGACGAAGTCTTTAAGCTGGCAAAAACTTTAGGAAACTTTGTTTAGTCATTGATAAAAACTGTGTGACTTGCGAGCAGCCGAGTACAGCGAGCACTGGCTCAGGACCGGAGCTGCGTGTAAAGATTTTTAGAGTATCATTAAAGCTCTTTGACCAGACACTGTGAAGCACGGGGACAAACCAAATTGAACAGGCTAATGTGCCCTGCACCATTTCACATCTGGAACATTATGAAGATTAAAATATTCTGTGCAATTTACAATTTAAATAATGAAGCTTGCTAATATCCTTTAAATATAGACTTTAAAAATTCCTGGAAAGTGTGAACTGCAGGAATAATTAATAGAAACAGTAAATTAAAAATACATTAGATGCATTATTATGCATGAAGCGACTGGTCAAAAATAAGATGAGCAGGTTAATGAATGTGTGCATACATGCTATGATTGAGTCAGTTGTGATGTGGACGGATGGCAAATGAGCACACGACATATAAAATTGAATATTAACAAGCTGTTTTAATAATGAATGAGAGATTTATGAAGATCACTGTGGATCTATAATCCCATGAGCCTCTGTGTGAGTTAATAAGCATTAGCAGCCGTGGACCGGTGTCAGTTAGAACTCATTCTGGCACTAATTTCCACATGAAATTTGGATGGCATTATGGCGGATCCTCCTCATGGGGCTGCTGCTGTGAAGCATGTTAGGACACCGTGATGAATACCAATAACCGTCCGTTTAACACTGTAGCAGCTCAACTCGTCCTCCTGTCTCACTTTAAATAATGTCCTGAGAGGACAAACGTGTCTACTGCCGCAAACTGATATATTCATATTATATTCTACTTTTACCAGGTTAAATGTTTTAACCTACACCAAAATTATTAAACTTTTGTGTTTTTCCTTTTTTTTTATTAGAACAGTGGCAATTTGTAAACACTTAAAGGTTTTTTTTAATCTGTGAAAAAGGAAAATAATAGCAAATATTCATACATTTTCACCCTTTAAATGTTTACAAAATGCCACTGCTTCTTTTGATTAAAAAAATAAAAACACAAAAATTACATTATTATTATTTCTAATATTATTATAATTTTATTTCAATTTTTAAATTTTCCATATACAACAATTAATATTATTCTACCATTTTCACTGATTTATTTCTAGATATTTCATTCTTTTTCCCCCCAGAATTTTAAACCTTTAAATGCCAGTTTTTGATTATTTTGATTAAAAAATAAAAACACAAAAATGTAATTATTTTCATTTTTATCCTTATTCTTCTTTTTCCATACTCTCAATGATTTTTGCATGCATTTATATAAAAAATTTAAAAAAAAATTAAATTAAATTTTTTTTTATAAATAATAAATAAAAAAAATAAAAATAAAAAACATGCCTGAATTTTAACTCTTTAAATGCTGAGAATGTCTGTTTACAAAATTTAACACAAAAATGAAAATTATTTTCTGCAAACTTAATGTTTTTTCTTAAATAGTGTTTCTGGAATTTTTTAAATATATATATATAAAATGAATGCAACAACATTTATTTTGATGCATTGCATTAAAGACTGCAGACCCCCATAATACAGTAGCAATAACACAAAATAGCATGTATTTGACAAAATCCATGCCATATGCATTAACACAGCCAAAATTATTGAAAAGTTACAAATGTAAAAGTCCCCCGGTGAGGCCCAGGTGTTAGCTAATGTGAATTTTAACTGGGCTTTCTCTCCTTCCTGTAACCATGTGGACGGGTCAAACGTCCATCAAGACTCTCAGCCCTTCAAGTCTGGGCTCCGGGGTTGACTAATGGGGAGGATTCACGGGGAACAGGACCAAACACGTCGGCCAATTACGCTAACAAATGGAGAAGTCCTCCGGTAATGGCCGGGGTAATTTGAAAGTCAGGAGCGGACTAGAGTCAAGAGAGGGGGAGTCATTAGGTGTCATTACAGTGGTCTGAAGAGAGGTGGGAGGCAAGACGGCTCCATCATTAATCCTCACCTCCTAACAGCAGAGGAGAGTGATCTCCATTTTCATCTTTAATAAAGAGGGAGCTGGAGTTGAATGGACGGCACGTGAATGCGGAGAAGAGAAGCAGCGGAAATGAAGCAGCTTCTGTCGCCCACGCACAACTCGCTCTTTTATTGAAGGTTTAGAGCTCAGAGAGGTAATTAAATGAGGTGAATGATTACCCATAATAACCAATCACTTCATACAATTTTCTTAAAAGCCTCCAGCGCTGCCACTTGGACCTAAAAAAGCTTGTTGGAATTAGTTAGCGCTCCTCACTGATGAGTCGGTGACTAGTCGGGTCGAAGTAGATCATTATTTCCTTCTTAAAGATGTAACAAAGTGCCCGCTGAGGAGAAATGACTTGGATTAAACTCCAAATGTCAAAGTGGCTGCAGGGAGTCACGCTGCAAACGGAGCTTTTGGTTGCTGCACCTTAAAAGGTGTCAAAGCACCGCCAAGATCCAAAGTGACAGGCATGTCAGAGGCTTTCCAACCAATTTTCTCACATTTACTTAAGTTAAATGTGGACTGATTCCTCTCTGCATCCGGCAGTATGGATCAGGGATCGTAGGAAGACAGACAAAGTGTTCTCTCTATTTGTGTTGTTGGAAATCGACTCAGCAGCTCACAGTGTCGAGTTGATTTCAAATGTGCCGACGGCAGTCTTACTGTCTGTCGCTTCATTCAAACCGATCAGACTCAGAGGAGGAAAGTGACTGCTGTGTTAGTTGAGTATTTTTTGCCACTTTATGGCTCTAGAAATATTTTTACTCCATTGAGTTTATTTGACAGCTTTAGTTGCAAGTTACTTTTCAGATTGAGATTTTACAAGAAACCTACAAAAAGCTAATAAAATACAAAACTGCCTCAAGTGAAAAGTGGAGTTAGAAAGAAGTGATGTCATCTGGTCATTTTGTGTCTTTTTGTGGTAAATTTGTGTCTCTTTGTGGCTGTTTTGTATCTCTTTGTGTTTGTTTTGTGTGTCTGGGGTAATGTTTTGTCTCTTTGTGGTTGTTTTGTGACTTTTGGGGTTGTTTTGTGTCTCTTTGTGGTCATTTTTTTGCTCTTTGGGGGTGTATTGTGTCTTTTGGTGGTAACTTTGTGTCTCTTTGTGGCTGTTTTGTGTCTCTTTGTGGTAATTTTGTGTCTCTTTGTGGTTGTTTGTGTGTCATTGTTGTAGTCTTGTTTCTCGTTGTGGTTGTCTTGTGTCTCTTTGTGGTAATGTTGTGTCTTTTCTGGTAATTGTATGTATCTTTGTAGTTGTTTGTGTCTGAAAGTAGTAATTTTGTGTCTCTCCATGTTGTTTGTGTTGCTCTCTTTCTGGTTACTTTAGTTGTCTTTGTAGTCGTTTGTCTCTCAATGTCTTGTTTTTGTATCTCTTTGTAGACATTTGTCTCTTTGTGGTCTTTTGTTGTCTCTTTGGAATACTTTTGTTTCTCTTTGTAGTCTGTTCCAGGTAGTCCTGTTCAGTAATCCATCGGAAACCTGACCCTGTTGTTGGGAACCACTGGACTAAAATACCTATAACTGTCTGAACTATCAGTACTTTTAAGTCAGTAAATACTAAAATAAAGGATCCATAATACCAGATACTTCTCCCACCACTGACCAGACTGCACAGCAGCTTGTATTCTGACTTTAAGTGGAGCTCAAGAGGGATTCTCTCCTCCTCGTCTACCTGCATCTGCATCCGTCAGCTACAGCAACGAGGAGGGAAAGTAATTCCTCCCCCGGGGGCATTTTGTGCACATTATGTTTGACAGGTTCATTACATATAAAGAATGTAAAGCCGACTGATGCTATCAGCTCCAGACATAAAGATTGGAGAACATGCAAGACAGAGAGTGAGTAGGAGAGCCACAAAGGTGTGCTGGCTGCAGGATTAAACACATTGGCAAACAGAGAAAAGCTACAGAGGAAGTTGCAATTTATGTAGCTATAGCAGCAAAGCACACAGAGTAAATGAGGTGCAATTTATAGCCGCGGTGGAAGAGTGGAGTCAAAAGGAGTCAAACGCTTTATTTCAATTCTCCTCCTTTCTTTGTTTTTTTCCTAGTAATTTTGTGTCACTTTCTGGTAATTTTGTGTCTTTTTGTGATTTTTTTGTGGCACTTATGGTTGTTTTGTGTCTCTCTGTTGTAAGTTTGTGCCTCTTTGTGGTTGTTTTGAGTCTCTTAGTGGTAATTGTGTGCCTCTTTGTGGTTGTGTTGTGTCTTCTTTTGGTTGTTGTGTGTGTCTCTGTGGTTGTTTTGTGTCTTTTTGTTGTTGGTTTCTGTCTCTTTGTGGTTGTTTTGTGTCTTTTTGTTGTTGTTTTGTGTCTCTTTGTGATTGTTTTGTATCTTTTTAGGGTCATGTTGTGTCTCTTTGTGGTTGTTTTGTGTCTCTTTGTGGTTATTTTGTGTCATTTTGTGTCTTTTTGTGGTAATTTTGTGTCTCTTTTTGGTAATATTGTGTGTCTTTTTGGTACTTTTGTGTGTCTTTTTGGTAATTTTGTGTCTCTGTGGAAATGTTGTGTCTCTTTGTGGTTGTTTTGTGTCTCTTTGTGGTTGTTTTGAGTCTCTTTGTGGTTGTTTTGTGTCTATTTGTGGTTGTTTTATGTCTCTTTGTGGTTGTTTTGAGTCTCTGTGGTTGTTTTGAGTCTCTCTGTGGTTGTTTTGTGTCTCTTTACAGCAGTGGTGGAGTTGGAAAAGTGGATTCAACGGCTTTATTTTAATTTCCCTCTTAGTTTTTATTACATCTTTATAGATGCAGGAAATGTGTGTGTGCTTTCTCTGACCGAATAGTACAGTAGCAGCTGTAGCTGGAGGGGGAATTGTGCAGCTATGCAAACAGTATAATTTAAGTTGCCCCACTTAAATGCTTTATCTATCTTTATCTTTCTGAATATTATCTGTTACTAAATGCAAAGGAGAGATTTTTTCAGAAGTTGGGAGGAGACAAACTTCTTAAAAACTCAAAAAGGACAAACCGTCGCCCAGTTATTGTGACAGATTATTTCTTAACCGGCTCTGAAAAAGTTGCTGTTGCAAGTTTTGATAACATCAGACAATTACAGTGAGCTTCTGCCATGTAATCCAAGGAGATAGAAAGCAGCTTAACCTTGAAATGGGGTGTAGTGGCTTTCTTAAAGGAAATGACATCATCAAACCTACCCTCATCCTCCCGTTGCGGATGGCCGGTCCGTCCTCTGCCAGCCGGAGGACAAACAGGTCCATCTTGTACTCCCGCCCTCCGCGGATGCTGAAGCCGAAGCCTTTCACACTTTTCTCCAGCTCCACGGTGAAGAAGTCGAAGTCCTGTGAAAGCTGAGACAAGCAGAGATCAGATATGATTAGAGTCGATGCTATCAGAGGAGAAAATGGGGCCATTACAGCAGAAAGAAGTCTCAGGACTCAGCAGAGAAAAATAACTGAATGGAGCAAGTGCAAAGTAAACAAAACCTAGAATCATATTATATCATATATGTGCTCTTTATTTTATTATATATAATGCATAAAGGTAAACAAGGGAGCTCTCTTATAAAGTATATTTACAATATACTGTATGGAGGCAGCCTGTATCAGCTTTAAGAAAGAAATCTATGAATAAAATGCATTCAAAAATAGAATTAGAGTATATTTGAAGGTGTTTAAAACACATTAAGTAGACTAATTTGAGGTAAATACATACACAGTATGTACACTAAAGTAATAAGGGGGTAGTCTGCAGTAAAAAAACAGAAAGAGCAGATGCCAAGCGACACATCTGCAGGCCAATTTAATCAGCTTATCACAGATTTACCGGTATAAATGTCAAACAATAAGTAACAAGACAGAGCAGAGCAGAACAAATCAACTGTGACAAATGCGTCCGTCAGGAAAAAATGGCCAAATGTAAGCTTAAAATTGTGACATTTTATAAAAATCACTTTATTCTACATGTCTCATTTAAATTTTCACCCAAATAAACTGCACCCAGATGGTGTAAGAAGGTGTTAAATTACAAAACAGTGTTTCTTTTTTAAATTAGGGGCGTTTCCATCAACTGGTTTAGAGTGAATAAACAAAGCTGCAGTACCGTACTTTGGTCAGAAGATGGAAGTGTAGTGTATGTGTCTTTACACAGAGCAAAGAGGAGAGGACAAGAGGGGTTGTAAGTAGAGGCTGTAAAATGTATATTGCACATGGAGCAGTGGTGGAAAAAGTATTCAGATCTTTTACTTAAGTAAAGGAACTGTTACCACACTGTGAAATTACTCAACTACAAGTAAAAGTCCTGCATTCAAAACTTATTGAAGTCAAAGCACAAAAGTATCAGCATCAAAATGTAATTAAAGTATCAAAAGTAAAAGTACTTGTTATGCAGAATTTATATTCTAAATATATTATTGGTTCATTATTATTATTATTGATGCATTGATGCATTTTATTTTCTCAAGGTAGGGCTCATTTTAACTACTTAAAATACCATATACTAAATATATTATATGTTATGAGGTAAAAAAAATGTTTTCTTTAATTCTCTCATGTTTTTATGTTAAATCTCCACCTGAAAAGTAACTAAAAAGTACAATATTTGCCTCAAAATGTAGTGAAGCAGAAGTATAAAGTTACATAAAATGGAAATACTCAAGTAAAGTACCTCAGAATTGTACTTAAGTACAATACTTGAGTAAATGTGCTTCTTTTATTTCAACCCAATATTGGTAACAGTTGTGGTTAGTTGGGGAAAAAAGATTCCATATATAGATTCCATATATTTCCTTGTATGTGAAATAAATTACCAATGAATTTCAGCTTGTGTTTTCATGATTTATGGCATCGTAACTGTGTTAAACTGCACCGAGAGTTCCTTGAGTTCTCCCCTCTTCTAGCCATGATTGTGCTGTTTCCACAGAGGTGCAGGATTTATATATAATGCAGCAGAAAGAGAGTAAAATGTGACAGGAGCAAGCAAACTGCTCGGGGTTCAGAAGGTTAATGCAGCTTTAAAGGATCCTTATCTCCTTACTCGCATGTATCCGTACTGTTATCACCCTCAGAGATCCACAGTAGTCAGGTTCTAGATAAGACTCTGTGGGAAATTAGGAACAATTTCCTGCTGTGGGAAACATCCTTACTTGAACTGGCGGCATCCGGTAATCTGGGATGGCGAACTGCCGGGTGTCGGTGGCGAGCTGTCTGTAGTCGAGCAGCGGCGGGTGTCTGTAGTCCAGCGTGGGCGGCTGCCTGTAGTCGGCCACGGGAGGGTGGCGGTAGTCCACCGGAGGCTGGCGGTAATCTGTGAACGGCGGCTGTCTGATGTCCGGTTTAACATCCTGCCTCGCCTTCACCTCTGACCTGTAACTAACAGACCAATCAGAATGAAGGAGGAGGATTTCTATTCCTGTCGTCTTTTACCTGCTGCGTTATTTTGTGGCGTTTCTGTGCACTTAGCGCTGTGAATATAATGCTTCAGTGCTGATAGAGATGGCTTGTTTTGCTTTGCACTGACAACCATTAAGCAAGACTTCAAATTAAAATTAAACTGTTTCTTCTCACACATCACATGAAATGTTTATAATGAAAACAAGTTCTCTCAGAGGCTGCTGACGCCGAGCACAAAGGAGAAAAATGTCTCTGAGAAGATGTAAAACAACTAAAAATAGATTTTTTAAAAACTACAAGGAGATGCAAAATGGCCAAAAACACACACAACATGATTACTAACAACACAAAATGGCTAAAGAGATGAAAAAAAGATCGCAAAGTGACACTAAATGACTGAAAATAGACACAAAACTACATACCAACTACAAATGTCCCCAAATTGATGACATAGAGACACAAAACGACCACAAGAAAATGTAAAAAAGACTCCAAATTGATGAAAAATGGCTCCAAGAAGATGTAAAACAACTACAATGAAAAGCAAAATAACCTTAAACATACCCAAGATGATTACTACCAACATGTGTACAAAATGACCATGATGTAACCCTAAATGACTAAAATTGACACCAGTCAATCAAAAACATACATGTACCAACTATAAACATCCCCAAAATGACTACATAGAGCCACAAAATTATCACAAAGGGATATAAAAAGAAAATGCAAGACAACTGAAAATAGATCCAAAACAACTACAAGGAGATGCAAAATGACCAAAAACATGCACAAAATGATAATTACCAGCACAAAATGACCACAAAGTAACACTAAATGACTAAAATTGACACCAATCAATCATAAACATACAGGTACCAGATGCCCAAAAATGATGACATAGAGGCACAAAATGATCACAAATAAATATAAAAAGATGTTTCCAGGGCAAAAAATGGCTCCAAGAAAATTTAAGAGAACTAAAAATAGATCCAAAACACCTACAAGGAGATGCAAAATGACCAAAAACATACAAAAGATGATTACTAACAGCACAAAATGGCTAAAGAGATTTAAAAAAGACCACAAAGTAACGCTAAATGACTGAAAATAGACACAAATCGATCAAAAATGTAAAGCTACCAACTACAAAGTTGCCAAAATGACGACATAGAGAGACAAAACGACGATACAATTTTTATAATAGACTCCAAATTGATGAAAAATGGCTCCAAGAAGATGCAAAATGACTAGAACAGATCCAAAACAACTACAATGAGATGCAAAATGACTAAAAATAGATGCAAAATAATCACAGAGATGCAAAAATAACTATAAGGAGATGCAAAGCAACAACAAACAACTATAAAGCGACTACAAATTGATGGAAATTGGCTACAAGCAGACATGAAACAACTTAAAATAGATGCAAAATTTCTAAAGGGGGATGCAAAATAACCAAAAACATACACAACATGATTCTAACAACACAACATGACCACAAAGTAACGCTAAATGACTGAAAATAGACACAAAATCGATCAAAAACATACAAGTACCAGCTACAGATGTCCCAAAATGAGTACATAGAACCACAAAATTATCCCAAAGAAATATAAAAAGACGTCTCCAGGGCAAAAAATGTCTCCAAGGAGATGTAAAACAACAAAAAATAGATACAGGGAGATGCAAAATGACCAAAAACATACACAAAATGATTACTACGTGAATATAATGCTTCAGTGCTGATAGAGATGGCTTGTTTTGCCTTGCACTGACAACCATTAAGAAAGACTTAAAATTCCAATTAAACTGCATCTTCTCACACATCACATAAAATGTTTATGATGAAAACAAGTTCTCTCAGAGAGGTTCGGTTGCTGAGGAGAGCAGAGGGGGAAATGCAATGACAGTGTAGATTTTGGACCCCTCCAAGTCCTCGGTAAAATATTCAGCAGATCTCTATAAAGATGCAATTTATGTGAATAATTCAGGAGTCCATAAGAGTTAAGTGATGTTATACAACAAACTGAGGAGCAGAAGGAGAGATGAATGAAGAGAGTGAGAGAGAAAAGAGAGAATGTTAGTCAGAGAAAAGTGAAATGAGAATAGATGAAGAGAGAGAACGGGGACGATTTGATTCTGTATTCTCACAGGAACAGGTTTTGCCCCAGAGACAGATCGAGGGCTTGTCTATAAAAATGCTTCGCTGTGTCAGAAAATCAAAACAGCTGCAGATTTAACACAGCATAAATATGACACAGCAACACTTTGAGAAGAATTCGTCAGGTTTTGCAGACTGGAATTAGGGCTGGGCTTTGCATCGATACAAAAAATATATCGATATATTTTGAAATTTGATATGGAATTAGACCATATCTCATATATCGATATAGTTCAAATTTTGTTCATTCTTTATCTATAAATGCTGCTCTTACTAGGGTTTGTCATATTAATTATTTGGTAATGCTTTATATTAAGGTCCTTGTAATAACCATTAATTAACAAGTAATAAGGCCCTTGTAAGTCCTTACAAGATGCTTATTAACATTATTGTGTGTTTATAACCTTATATAAGTGTTAATAATGGCATTACAAACACCCATGACCCACCCATTATGTCTTTGCCATGCCTTTATTAATCTTATTTTGTTTGCTTATTGATATTAAAATATACTTTATTGCTCATCTATTATAAGTTAACTATAAGTTAACTATGCTTTTTGCAACTACCGGATCTAAAGCGAGAACAATGCCTTATTACTTGTTAATTACTGGTTATTATGCTTATTATAAAGCGTTACCAATTATTTTGGAATGTTCGTTATTCTTTTCTCAAATAAGTAAATTTAAGATAATATAAGATATACTTTATTCACCCAGCAGAGAAATGTAGGTGTTCCAGCAGCCAACATACACACAACACAACACATGTATACATACATATTGCAACTATACAAAAACATGAGCCCACAATACATAGCCTAGTTAAGAAAAAGTGGAATGGATGGTCCATGTGCATTAGTAGCTGTTACTCATAGAGAACAGTTACAGCAAGTGTGCAAATATACATGTGCAAAAATACAGTTTGATGTATACATACAGTATAAGCAACTTAAGCTAAAGTTTAAATGAATATTCTTCTGTCCTTACTAAAAGGGGAGTCATTATAAAGTGCTATTGCAGTAGGTAAAAAAGTATTCTTAAATCTGCCCTTTTTGCAGCTTAGCTGCCGTAGCCAATTTATTTCAGAAAAAGATTGGCCCTTTTTTTTTCAAGGCTATTTATTGAGCTTTGATTTTTATTTTTTAAAAGGTACTGTTGTTATACAGTATTTATGTTCACTTAAATAAACGGTTTCAATAAAACTACTTGTGACATGTCATACTTGGCTTTGACTGAACATTTGATCTCACTTTGCAATAAAAATATCAGGATATACTGTATATCGTATATCGATATTCAGCCTAAATCAGGGGTGGGCAACTGGCATACGACCCGCACCTTCACTTGAAGTGGCCCTCAGTACAACCACATGCATTTCAGCATGAAATCTTAAAAGTGCAGTGTAAAAATGCACAAGATTACTTCTTGAAATTAATGTTGGTCTGCTGTTCTTGCACTGAAAAAATAAAAATCACAGTAAGTGGTTATTTTTTTATTTGCTTCAAACCTTTTGTATTCCTATTTATACTGTTATACATGCATTTGAGCATGAAATATGTTAAGTTACTGCACTGTAAACATATTTAAAATTGCAGTTTCATCATATCTGGTTAAGTGCACGGTCCTATATGTGGCCCTGTGGTAGTGTCCATGAAAGATTGTGGCCCCCTGCAGCATTTAAGTTGCCCATCCCTGGCCTAAATATATCGGGGTATGACTTATGGTCCATATCGCCCAGCCCTAACTGGAATCCGTCCTACCTGCTCTCGTGGGTGTAGGTCTGAGGGGGCGGGGCGGGCAGCTGGGTCACAGGGCTCTGGTGAGGCATGGGGTTGGGCTGGCTGACGGGCTGGTTGGGCTCGGTGGCGGCCGTGTTGGGCTGGGAGGCAGCGATGCTGGGCTGGGTCTTGGGGCTGTGCTGCTGGGCCAGCGGGCTCTGCTTCTCCGAGCTGGGGGCTGACGGAGGGTTGCTGATCTCTGAGGTCGGAAAAGAAGGACAGAGCATGTAATGTAATAACAACACTGGTGCTTATACTCTTTATTCAACAAGTTAAAGCAGTTTTTGTTGCTTAAAGCTGCATTAATTGTTATTTTTTTGGCCACTAGGGGGCAGCAATAACCTGTGAAAAAAACACTGACATATTATTACATAATAAAGTTCCTATTGTCAAGGAGAGGGGCCCTGTCTCACAAAATACTGCTGAAAAACATACACCACAAAGAGTGGCTAAATGACCAAAAACATACACAAAATGGTTAAAGAGATGCAAAAAAGGCCACAAAGTAACGCTAAATGACTAAAAATAGACACAAAGTCATCAAAAACATACAAATATATACTACAAACATCCCCAAAATGACTATATAGTGACAAAAAATGTACAATATGATACAACATGACTTAAAATAAATGCAAAAACAATCACAGAGATGCAAAATAGTTATAAGGAGATGCAAGGAACAACAAACTACAAATTGATGGAAATTGACCACAAGCAGACATAAAACAACTAAAAATAGATGCAAAAGGACTACAGGGAGATGCACTAAAATATGGCTATAAAAAGATGAAAAAAAACCCTAAGAAAAGCAAAACATCTAAAAATAGATGCAAAACAACCACAAAATAACCACAAATAGGTTTAAAACAAATACAAAGTGATGAAAATTGATTAGAAGGAGATGCATGATAATTAAAATAGATGCAAAACAATCACAGAGATGCAAAATGACGACAAACAGATGAAAACACAAAATGGCCACAAAAAGATGCACAATGACTAAAAATAGATGCAAACGACCACAAAACGCCTATTATCTAACCTCCTTTAAGCTCCGTTTTGGTCTCTACCAACTCAACTAGCAGTATGTTAGCTACTAAATGCTCCACTGTGTTCACCAGCTTGTCAGTAAACTTGTTCGGCTGTAATTTGGTGGGTTTTAAGAGCTTTTTTTGCAGAAAACAGTGTAAGAGTGAACTAAAAGAGTGAAGTTGTGGAGTGAACTTGAGATTTAAACAATGAGCTGAAACTTGCTAAAAAGCACCGAAGGGAGCTGCAGATTAGGTGATAAATCTCTGTATGTTCATCAAAGTGCAAACTGCACGACCCACATGCACAATATAAATAAAACGGGAACCCACTTTAGCTCCACGGTGCTGCTAATAGTCTAAAACTCCCATAGGGAACCTTAATGTAGCTCTAAATAAAGAAGGCTTTACATGTCCATGAAGGGGAAATCATACAACAGGGAAGAAGGTAAACCAACCGTCATTATCAGCATCAACACTTATGGTGTGCATCTTTAAATGTGTACTGAAAGTCATTCCTCAGGGATTTCCTCTTGGTGAAAAGAACTCTGGGCGTTTTGTTGGATAGTCCGTTTGGTTTTTGCTGGTGTGAACGCTCAAACAAACTCTGATGCAGAGCGAAGAACTGAACTCTGGTCTGCTACAAAACAGGGGTCTCAGTTTGCTTCCAAATATACCGGAGTTCAGTTCTCTGCAGGTGAGAACACACTCTGAACCAAAGGAAGGAAGTGAACCAAAACACAGAGCATTCTGGGTTGAATTTGGGCGGAAATTTGAGAAGCAACACCAGGCATGATTAGCCTGGCTAACACCAGACTAATCTCAAATGTGATGTAGTCTGGGAACCAGCCGTTCATTTCTCCGTAGAGGAGGTGTGGTTTACGATCCTCCGGAGCCGTTTATTGGGTGCTTAGAATGTCTATCATAAGCGTCTGTAGGTAGCTCTTAGCCAATCAGATCAGTTATACCAGATGACGTAGTAGAGCAACAGAAATGGATGTTTGTTGTGTGTGTGTCTGTGAGAGAGTGTTGCTTGCTGCTTTGCTTCTCCAGTTCTCGCTTTCTGCAAGATTATTTATTTTCACGCTTTATTCCCCCTCATGTCCTTCAGCCACACACATCCACTGATTTTATGGGCAATAAACAAGCTGCTGCGGGTCTCTCGGCGGCCCCGCTGTCCCCCGGCTCGTAGCCAGATCACCGGCGTTACAATAGCGGGGCTAATAGCTAATAGCCCCGCTAATGCCGTAACGGTAGCGTAGCGCTACCGCTATTAGCCCCGCTACCTTGACGCCGGTGATCTCGCTACAAGCCGGGGGACAGCGGAGCCGCCGAGAGACCTTTCGCCTTTCAACTTTCGCTCTAAACTATTTAAAACACCATCTACAGCTAAAGAGAGTTTCGCGTCAGCTGCAGCCATGTTGGATCCGTAAGAAAACTACAAGCTTCCATCTGCCGGGTAGTACGCGTCATCGTCTTGCCGTCCCTCCCCGCTCTGTGATTGGATCCCTAAAACAGGGCTGAGAAACCTCTCTGGTTTCCAGACCCCTTGGCAGTTCGAAATGAAATCGAGGGCGCAAGGCAGTCTGGGTATACCCAGGTTAAGGCATGATAGGATCAGGGTTGAAAAATGTGTCATGGACAGACTAATGAAAGTAAAGGTCCTTATCGAATTATGGTCAGACGATCACAGAACCCACACACAAAAACACACAAAGTCTTTCAGATCAATGCAGCATATAAGTGAAAAACAACATTTCATTCAATTCCGCATCCAATGTTGCAACTTTTTTATTCATTTATTTATTTACCAAAAAAATGCACCGAATCCACCAGACTTTATATGTGAAAGCCACCTAAAAAATGGGGGTCTGGGTTTGCTGTTAAGTGCACCAGAGTTCAGTCTACTGTAGTTGAGAACACAGTCTGAACCAAAGCAAGAAGTGAACCAAAACACTGAGCAGACTGGGTTCAACACGTGGTCTAATGATGAAGTGACGGCAATATAGTCAGACGATCATATGACACAGTTGCTTCTGACTACCAAGGTAATTATAGTTAACAAAAATTAGAACTGAAAAAAACTTTTATAGTTGATATGAAATCTATTTATTTAGCAGAGACCAAATAGCTGCTGGTTAGTGAACATGCAGGAACACATTGGTAAATGTGTTAATTGAGACTGGCATGTTGCACGACTTTGTGAGTCTATTGCCTTCACTTACACTAAAAGTAATGAAAACTAAACTAAAACTAGCAAACTCACTCTAAAAACTGATTAAAACTCACTGAATTTGAAAACAAAAATTCACAACGAAATTAAAACTAAAACTAATGAAAAAGCCCAAACTATTATAAACTTGGTGGCTACACAGAAACAAGGAAGTCTTCAAATTATTTAGCGACAGAATGGTGGCTAATGGATTTATCAGATCAAAGTGAAAAAAACAAACACAATACATTAACTTGTTAACTCGCTTTGGAAAAGTATCAGCTTGTTCCCTCACATATTCTGTCTGATAGACGGAGGTCAGCTTCAACAGCGTGGTGTTTGTTTACCAAATGAAAAATGCAACAGTGTTGCAGCTTGGAGTCCATCAGACTTCACATGTGAAATCGACCTCAGTAAACACCTCAGAAAGCCTCAGAATCACAGATATCATTCCAGTAAGAAGACTGTTTTTTTTTTTTTTTTTAGCTTATATTCAGTTTTATCTTGAAGTTTTAACCCTTTGTAGTTTTGACCTATTTTATCCACTTTTGAATCCTTTTCATTCCGCCTCTATAAACCACCTAAATGCAATGTTTGCCATGCTATGTTGGTATCATTTTTCAGCATAACCTCACCTATATGACCTGATAATTAGAGAATGAAAATTGTGTTTTTTAAAAAACTTTTAACACACAATCATGCTCACTGAAGAATTTTAAATGTTGTTAATGTGAATACAGGTTGCAAATATAACATATAAGTTGTAAAATGAGGATAACATCTAGTTCTATATTTCTATACTAAATAAATTTGACCATATCTCTGGTTTTACTTGGACAATCATCATCAAACAAAGACTGTAGTAAAGTCTCAAGCCATTACTTTAAAGGAAGTTGACAACAGGGCTCGGCTCCAGAGGGTTAAGTCAGTTATTTGCACTTGGTGATGACCAGAGATGTGAGCATTGCATCATTCAAGAATCACTAAAAATGCTGAAATGGCATGAATGTTTCAGTAACACAGTCATGTGCAATACAATTGATATGTGCAAAACATTCAATCTACCTCATCTATAAATTACAGCATTTGCAGTAGCCATTTATTTCTTTTTATACTTATTTATTACATCACATGTCCTTGTTCTTGTTTTTGGCCTTGTTTAGCTCGGTATTTTTAAAATGTTTTTACTTATGTTGTTTTGTGTTATGATTGTCATAACTAGGGTTGTCACGATACAAAAAATTTCAACTCGATACCGATACTCAGGAAAATAATCAATACTCGATACCATTTTCGATATCACCAGGGTAAAAACAAAGACCCCAAAATGTAACAGAAATATTTTTAACAACAAGAAAAATGCAACATGTAAAAATGAACAGAACCACAGGTTAAATATTTTAAATGAAAAACAGTTGTGCAAAAAGAAACTGCAACTATGATAACAAGCTTCAGGTCTGAGGTAGTGCAAAAAATAGATAAATACAATAAACAATAACAATTAGAACAATATTTTGAGGTTGTATGGTTTAGCTGCTAAATAAGTTGTTGGATCGATACTTTTGAAAATGAGTGTGGTATTCGGATACAACATTTTAGTGTCCATACTTTTTTGAGTATCGATACTTTTGACAACCCTAGTCATAACTATGCACCTTATGCAGTGGCACTTTCAATTCCGTGGTATAGTGAACTATAAAATGACAATAAAGACTATTTGATTTGATTGTGAATTCTGTATTAATGTAACCACAGTGAGAAGACGGCAGCTTGGTTTAATTTGCATGCCAAAGTGTGGATGAGAGGATCTGCAGACCAGAGGAACCGCTCACCACCCAGACAAGTGACAGTTAATCTAAAAAGAATCACATTTTGCAAAACTCATATTACAACTTTGATTTAATGGAGCAAAATCAATGACTGTCATAAATCATAGAAAGTATTGCCTCGTCTATCACCTCCACGTGTCTGCGCCCTGAGTGTGTGTGTGTGTGTGTGTGTGTCCACGTGTCGTCTCACCTTCCTGCGGTATGATCCTCAGGGTGACGCTGAGGCCTGCATCCTTGATCAGCTTGACGATGTCGGCGTGCGGCATGTTGACGATGGACTGGCTGTTCACCGCCAGGATGCGGTCTCCCACCTTCAGCTTCCCGCAGCGGTCGGCCGGGCTGCCCTCGATGATGCGGCCGATTTTGTGGGGCACAGCTGTCGGGAGGATTCACACAGAAAGAGAAAGAGAACGGCTGCAGGTGAAGACGGATGGCAGCAGATCTGTGCTCACTAACACTGACTCTCTGACTGACTGAATATGTCTCTGTCTCTCTCATTTTGCTATTCACCCCAGGCTTACGTAAGGCATCCAGGATTTTTTTTTTCTCCTCATGTGTGTGGGCGATGCAGCGATGCTCACGGCAGAAGACTAGATAGTGTGTGACTGACGTACCGTGGGAGGGCATGTATAATTGAGGAGACAGAATAAGAGGTGCTTCACTTTTCATTGAGCCATGACCTCTTCGTATACTCAAGTTTACAGCCTGTACATGTCTTGACATATATATCGAGTTTACATGGTAGTTAATTTCAGCCTGAAAGCTTCCTGTCATGCAGAATGGAGGATTAAAAACATCCATAGGAACTGTTTCACCAGTTGGACTCAGTTTGGTACTTTTGGCCCTATCTGGTCTTATCCACAATGACACACTTTCCGGTGTTTTGCAGCGATTTCAAAAAAGATCGCCACCACCAGTGTAGTTAGAATTGATCAAAAGAGACCACAAAGTGACACTAGATGACTGGAAATAGACACATACAGAAAAAATGACGACATTGAGACACAAAACGGGGATAAAGACATGTAAAAAGACTCCAAATTGATGAAAAATGGTTTCAAGAAGGTGTAAAAGAACTTAAAATAGATCCAAAACATCTACAATGACCACAATGTAACGCTTAATGACTTAAGTTGACACCAGTCAATCAAAAACATACAGATAGCAACTACAGACGTCCCAAAAAGATCACAAAGAAATGTAAAAAGACGTCTCTAAGACAAAAAAATAGCTCCAAGAAGATCCAAGAAAACAACTCAAAATAGATCCAACTCAACTACAATGAGGTCAAAAAAACATGCACAAAATGATTACAAACAACACAAAATGACCAGAAAGACCAGAACGACTAAATGGCTCAAATTGACACCAGTCAATGTAAAACTTTAAAAGAATGTTAGCCAAAAGCCGTCCAACTGGTGAAACAGTGACCGAACTTCAAAAATAGCACCAACCGGACTTACTGTTGGTGGTGGCCGCCTCGGGCCTGTTGAGCGAGCTGATGATGACGAAGCCGAAGCCTTCGCTCTCCTTCCGGTTGATGATGACATCACTGGGTTGCGTGTTGGGGGTGGACGTCCTGTCCGAGGCGGCCGTGGCGTTGACCATGCCGGCGTTGGGCGGCTGGGCGGAGCCGGTGCTGTTGCCGTACGTGAAGTCGCTGCGCGGGGAGCTGTGCTGCGTGGAGACGGAGCCCGGGCTGCGGCCGTTCTCCGGACAGGACTCGCCTGCAGGGGGAGACAGAGAGCTGAGTGGGCGTATACACAACAGTAGGGATGGGCATCGATTTTCGAATATTCGAATAGTCATTAAATCATAAAAAAATCTATCAGTCAACTCAGTTGGTAGCGCGTTCATCCAGCGATCAGAGGGTTGGTGGTTCGATCCCTGACCGTGGCAGCCTACTTGTCGAAGTATCCTTGAGCAAGATACTGAAACCCAAATTCCTCCCGATGCTGGGTTTATCGATGCGTGAATGAATTCCTAATGGTGGCAGGTGGCACCAGTGCCACCAGGGTGAATGTGTGAACAGGTGAATGAGTGTAGTGTGTAGTGTAAAGCGCTTTGGATAAAAGCGCTATATAAGTGCACCCCATTTACCATTTATCTGGAAAAAAAGTTGTATTTCTGGTGCCTTCTGCATGGGGGCAGCGTAGCATTTGATGATACAGTGTGGCGGCTAGATGCCAAACTGTAGAAGAAGAAACAAACAGAGGAGGTGTTTTCCACAGCGGGACAAGTTAGCCCCCAGAGGGGTTTATGAGATTTCGGAGGTGACGTATGGTTTTCTCGCAGCTGCGGGGGCCAGAGGCTCGTTAAGAAGAGTAAGAACAAGTCTCCAAAAGTCTCCAATAACACCAGAAGAAGTCGCTGGATTTGTCGCTTTTTCGAAATATAGTCGCTAAGGGAGTCTGAAACGTGCTTCGCTGGTTCGATTAGTACCCCACGATTATCGAATAGTAGTTTTGCCTGAAATGCACATCCCTACACAACAGACAGCAGTAGAAGATGATTTTCTCGTCCTAATGGTGTGTCCCTGTGTTAATTTTTAATTTATATCTTATTATATAAAACAAAACAAATTCTTTCTCTCCTGTGTTTATGACAGGTGAACAAAAGTTTTGCCTTTTTTTAAATTGCATGAATAATTTGAACCTTATCTGGAAGAAAATGCAGATAATTTTAGTCCTGTTTAGCATTTAGTGGTGCACGTCAACATCTAGTGGCCCGAAAGAGTATTACAACAACAACTGCTTATAAATTACACAATCACATGCCAAACTTTTTTTTATCCACCAGTTTCATAAGACGTGTTTCCATTGAGGTTTAAGTGAAATTTTTAAATGTCGAAATAAAGAAAGTGTGAGTTATGGAAGTTTCCCGTCAACAGGTTTAGAGCAAATAAACAAAGCTGCAGTAACGTACTTTGGTCAGAAGATGGCAGTGTAATGTATGCATCTTAACACAGAGCAGAGAGGAGAGGACAAAAAAGGTTTTAATTAGAGGCTGTAAAATGTATATTGCATCTTATTTCACCCTAATATTGGTAACAGTTTTGGGCAGTTGGAAAAAAAAAGTTATAATAAATAAAAACGAGAGTTTTTCAAAAGACGATAACTAACTAAAACTGTATTGTGTGGTTACAAAACTCTGAAACTAAGTAAGTACATACATAAGGCATTTTGGTTGATATCTATCTGGTTTTATGAGTTAATAACCTTATCGGGGCTATGTTTGGATCAGGCAAAGGAAATAAAGGCAAAATTTACTGTGACCTTTTTGAATCTCGCACCCAACAAATACCCCATTATAACAAAACCAAAAAACTAAGCATTTTCAACAAAATAAAAACTCATAAAATTTAACAAACTAATGAAAAATGCAAAACTATTATAACCTTGACAGATACATGACTCCTGTTCTTGAAAAAAATAAAATAATTCACCTCTTTTCACCTGTTTTATGGATGAAAAAAAAATTAAGGAACATAGAAAAATCATCCTTTATTAATCATTTTTTTCACCAAACAATGACAACATTTTCCTGTTAAAAGTAGTGAAAAACAACTAGTAGAGTAATTATTAACCCTCTGAAATCTTTGGCTATTATGTCCACTAAAAAGTCTGTTAAAAAACCTTTACCATGCCATGTTGGTATCAGTTTTTTCAATGCAACCTCACCTATACGTCCTGATAATTAATTTTGAACTTTGACTTACTTGATCAAAATTTTGACCCCAAAAGAAACTAAGGAAACATAAAATCTGATCTTGAAAATTATGTTTCAAAACACAGAATTTAAAATACTGCAAATATGAATACAGGTTGCATATATAACATATAACAGGTAAAATGAGGATAATATCTAGTTCAATATTTTATACTAAATATATTTGACAATATCTCCGGTTTTACTTGTCCGAATATCATGAAAACAAATTCGGCATGGAGTTTCAAGCCAGAACTTTAGAGGTGCCGGTGCTTTCATGGACTCCAGAGGGTTAAAGTACTGAGGTAGAATAAATGTGTTTTCCATGAGTAGATTGGTGGACAAACACAATTTGTAGGAGATCAAACGCAGCCTGTCAATCACTTCACCTTCTTATTCCTAAATTAAGGCAATTTAAGATTCCCCACACTCTCCGTGCTGTACTGTAAAATTACGATGTGATGCATAATTGCTTTGGAAGCATCTAAGAATAATTCTGCATGTGCAAAAACAGCTACTTTTTTCACCTCCTCCCTCCTTAAAATTGGACGAGCTGTGGCTGAATCTCTTCCTTGTGTTGTGAAGAATCAAGAAGCAAACACAAAGCAGAAAAAAATCAGAAAAAGCAGCTGTCACAATGTGGTAAAACACATCATTTAAATGCAGCATTGTGTCAATCGGAAGCAGCTTCTTGCACCTCCAGCTTGTGTGTGTGTGTGTGTGTGTGTGTGTGTGTGTGTGTGTGTGTGTGTTCTGGCGCACAGAGGGAACAAACCCTGTGTTGTTGTTGTTTTGATAGCTTGCCGAGAAGCCGGAGAGGGAATTTAAACTGTAACTTTCAGCCTCCTGATATAAAGTTACAGCCAGTTTTGTCACTGTAAGAAAAGGTACATACCCACATGTAGCCGGCATTTCTGTTCACCAACAAATAGTCATTTTGTGCTTGTAAAATGGAAAGAAAAGAGAACGACTTTGTGTGAAATGTGGGGCATTGGGTGCAGGCGCAAGTACGGGCTCGGAGCAGAGAGCGGACTGTGACACCTAGCAAAGTGCCAGTGGGAGTCAGACAATTAGGAGGGAAGTAAGGGTCCGCAGAAGAGGCCAGGCATGAGTCAGAGCGGAGTCTTTGGTGAGAAGGGATTGACAGAGAGGGTGGAATGGAGTGGGAAGCGGTGGATTGGTGTGAAGAGTGTGTGCATGTGTGTGAGGAGGCAGTGATAATGAGACCAGGGCAGGAGGCAGCGCCGCCCCGGACTCCAAAGAAACCTGAAGAAGGACCAGAGAGCAGTGGTGTGTGTGTGTGTGTGTGTGTGTGTTTTAGAGAGGCTTCGGAGTAATTACTCGGAGAGATTAGTGCTTCGGACTCATCTGGATCCTCGGTGCCTTGCTATGTCTCTACACTGTCAATAAATATGTGCTGTGTGTGAGTCTGAGTGTGTGTTTGTGTGATTATACACAATTATAACTCTGGGCCAGTTTAAAATCTATGATAACCAATAACTCTGCCTTTCACTGTAACAGTTTTTAATGTTTTTGCACGTGTTTTGTCTGTACTGTTTGGTGTTTTCTCTGTACTTTTGTGTTTTCTCTGTACTCTGTGTTGTGTTTTCTCTGTATTGTTTTGTGTTTTCTCTGTACTCTGTTATGTGTTTTCTCTGTACTCTGTTTTGCGTTTTCTCTGTACTCTGTTTTGTGTTTTCTCTGTATTGTTTTGTGTTTTCTCTGTACTCTGTTATGCGTTTTCTCTGTACTCTGTTTCATGTTTTCTCTGTATTGTTTTGTGTTTTCTCTGTACTCTCGACATCATTGCAAATGAGCGGTTGCCCTCAATGATTCCTCGAGAAAATAAATAAAGGATACATGAAAAAATGAGTGTGTGTCTATGTGCGTGTGTGTGCGTGCATGCATGTGTATGTGTACATACAGATGTGTATGTGGAGATGAGAGGGGTGGGTTTTGTCATTTTAATTGTCTGTTTTTATTCTTGTTTTTTGTAAAGCACTTTGTGTTGTATTATATGTATGAAAAGCGCTATATAAATAAAGTTGGATTTGATTAAAAATCAAATAACTCAATCATGATCTTATAGGCACCCAGGAATGGAGTGAAAACTAAGTAAACCGAGGCTACATTCACACTGCAGGCCTTGATGCTCAATTTGGATTTTTTGCTCAGATCCGATTTTTTGTTTGGCTGTTCACATTTTTTTTAAAATGTGGCCTTTATCAGACTCCAGGATGAACTGCTCACGGCCCTGTAAAAGACAGGACAAGTTCATGTGTGTGTGCCTCTGTGGAGTGAGTGGAGGAGCGAAAGAGAGTGAGTGGGTGATATGCAGCAGGAGATAAGCAGAGAAAGGTGTAAAAGTTGTCACTTAAGCA